>NC_073693.1:300942421-301099505 GCF_029784155.1 Uranotaenia lowii | reverse complement strand
TTCAAAATTTTTTTTATTAAAAAATGTCTGCTCATACACCATACTCAATTAAAAATTTTATCGGATAGAATAAACGATACGTCGGAAATCAAATTACAAATTTGTATGCTTAATTTAAAAATATATTAATCTCTAACATTAATGCTGAATTTGATCTTGATATTACTCATGGATTTAAAATCTACGTTTATTTCCTGAATTTAAGTGGATTGAGCTTGTTGAATTTACTTCACATTTTTTTCTGCTCATAATCTGAAGATGATATTAAAGAGATAGCATTACTATATTAACATTATGATTTGAAGGTATTAATGTTTTTCTCTCGCTATCATTAACTGCATTGCACCACATCCCCAAGTATCAAGATTATCGAACTGTTGTTCTTTCGAACCTACACTATGTTTATGGTGCTGCCGCCCTGCGAGATGGGATCCAAGCTTTGCAGCTTTCCACTCAAGCTTTGCATTGAAGCGTTTAGTGAAAGCACATCATCACACTAACACTTTGAAAATCAAGCGTAACTTCACTCACACAATGTTTATGTTTATATTGTTAACAACAATGCAATCTGCACTGGTGCCTGTGTGTGCGTGAAATAAGTTTAAACTCGAGGTTGGATCTCAACCCGTCAACCCTTATTTGGCGCTAGTGTTTTGTCGCCAAAATTTCATGGAAGCCGATAGCACCTGATTGCACGGTTAATGCCTTATTTTTTCTGTCGTGAAATGAAATTTTAAATTCCAAACTACCATTCTAAGTTCCTCAATTCGAACTTCGGAAGAAACTTGAAAACAACAAAGAGGCTGCAAAGCTTAGGTAGAAGTACTTACATTTCTACACAGTGAATTTTTGCCTCGAGTTCCAGCAAAAAAAATGCTGGAAGCAATCCAAAATTTCGCTGGGAACCAGCGGTTTTCTAATTCCTGGATTTTTCAGCATTCAGTTGTGTAGGGGAAAAGTTCATATAACGCCCCATGTGGCTAATACGCGCCACCTTTGTTTTGGAGAATCTGAAACATTTTAAGCCTGCAAAATATTACCAATTTGTTTTAAATGCTGTGATTAGTCATGGCAAGTATGAATTTTTCCTTAAAATGCCCCTGTGTCGTGATAATTTCACAATTTAGGTTTTTCATCCTTTTGATCTAAATTTAAAAACACTTTCAATAAGGTGTCACCAAGCAGAGAAAAACGAATAAGACAATATTTTCTGACACATCGATAGAGGATAATCTAAAATATGATTTTATGCTAAAAAATCATACTGAACTCGCTAAGGTATGCTTTTTATGGGTATGTTCTATCACGGCCCACGCGCTCGTTATAACGCGCCAATCGTAGTAGGCTGAAAATAGCATTAATTTTTCAAAAAGGCCAATTTTCATTCAAAATGAACAAAAAGTCTAAAACCATATTTTGAGCGTTAATTCAGCCCAAAAAATCTACTTTTCATTTTTTTCAAAATTTTGATAAGTCCATTTTGATTTTCTTTTCAGTCAAAGTTTCTCTAAGTATTGGTGTGTTTTTGGTCTTCGGCTGCTTTCGGGTGTGTTCGGCTGCTAGGCGCATATTAAATACACAGCGGCGCGTATTTGCAACACAGTTTTGTTCTGTGACTTTGAATATGGTTTTTAAAAATCAAGTTTTTGAAGCAACTATAGCAATTTGAGTAATAAAATATAAAAGGCATTTGTAGAAAAAACTTTTCTTCAACGATTGCACCCATTTTCAACACAATTTGTACGTGGAATACATAGAAAAACAACGATTCGCTTAGGTGGCGCATAATAGGGCATGTTCCCCTACTTGTCATTCTTGCTGAAAAATCAGCAATCGGTTTTCAAATTGCTGGACTTTCCAACAATTGGTCTAGTTTGCTAGAAAACCAGCAACCGAGTTGTTAACCCTCATCCGCATTAGATTTCATTACCCTAATCAGCACTAGGAGTGTCAATTTGACACCACAAGCTCAAATCGTTATAACTTTTGGCGTGTTAAACCGATTTAAACAAAACTTACATCAAAAGAAACCTTGTAATGTCAGTAAAATATGTTTAGAACATTATATACAGCTAAAGTTACAAGTTTTCTCGTTATTCAGCATGAAAGAAAAAAAATCCGAAAAAACATGCCTCACGAAAACTGCTGTAGTTCATATATCACACGTCCAAAAAAATATTTGCCTTATTCATATGAAAGCTGAAGTTAATGCCTACATCGTGAAGACAAGAAATATATTTTTTTTTTAAATGAAATAGTCACAAAAAGTTCAAAAAAGTGATCTGAAAAACCTACTTTTCATCCGATTGCTAGTAAATACTGTTTGAGCGATGGTAGAGTTAAAAAAAAAAATATGACAACAAACTTTATTAAAATTCTAACATTTTGCTGTCTTTAGATTTTCGATGCAAAAAAAAAATGAAATTACTGGAATTTTTCCAGTCCAGAAGTCCACTACTTTGCGCAATTTTTTTACAAAATGAAATTTCATCTCTTTTTGTGGTCCACCGTCAGGCATTAACTTCAGCTTTCATATGCATAAGGCAAATATTTTTTTGGACGTGTAACATATGAACTACAGCAGTTTTCGTGAGGCATGTTTTTTCGGATTTTTTTTCTTTCATGCTGAATAACGAGAAAACTTGAAATTTTAGCTGTATATAATGTTCTAAACATATTTTACTGACATTACAAGGTTTCTATCGATATAAGTTTATATGAAGTTCATAATAATTCAAACGACTTAAATAGATTTTACTTTTGTGGTGTCAAAATGACACCCAAAGTCGGAAAGGGAGTTTTTTTGTCCAGGCTTCCAGGGTTCGTCCATAAAAAAAGTAAAGATGCAATAATGAAGAACTTTTGAATTCATTTAGGGTCCCCGAAGAAATTTTTGAATTTTGAAGCTTCTGAAAAAAGTTACAAGCCTTCAAACTTGCAATGGTGTCAAAATGACACCCTAATGCGGATGAGGGTTAAATAGGAGTCTGTGTGTTTTCGTAGATTGGAATTGTAGCTTTTGTTGATATGTTATTTTTTTTTTCTATGTGATGGTTCCACAGGCTCATTCGGGTTCTTTCTTCACCCCATAGACTTCTTTAGGAGGCCTTTAGGCCTTTAGAGAATTTTACTTATATTTTTCTTTGCCAATATCTGTACGACAAAAGTACCAAAAAGTACCTTTTCTGAGCAGTGTCCGTTTTACCCGACCATTTTTGAAAAATGTAATTTCCAATATGCTTAGATAGCTACACGGAAAATAATAAAAAGGTAAAATTTACCGAGATAGCCAAGGTAAACGATCGTGAAAGCCAAAAAGGTAGCTTCTACCTCTTCGAGGTGAAACTCACCTCACAGCGAGGTAAAATTTACCTGAATCGAGGTTGGAAAAAAGGTACAATTCACCGAGGAAAAAGGTGAATCCAAAAAAGGTAAATCTTACCTCGTAGCGAGGTGAAGTTCACCTGAATTGAGCTGAATAAAAAAGTATAATCCACCTAGAAAAAAAGGTAAAACCAAATAAGGTAAAACTTACCTCGTAGCGAGGTGAAGTTGACCTGGATTGAGCTAAACAAAACGGTACAATTCTTCTCGAAAAAAAGTGACTATTCGCCGAACCCGTTTATTGAGGTTAAGCTGTTTTGTCATTCAGGAACAAGTTTTGCTTTGTGCATAATATGTGAAAATCGGAATAGAATGGTAAGTGTTTTCTTAGATATCATTTTGTTGTGCTGGTTCTCGTCATAATACATTGCTTTTGTTTCAGATCGACCCATAGAGCTTATAGGTGTATTCCACGTCATCCTCCAGCCGGAAAAGCCGAACCTGACCGGATTAGCCGAACAGGTCATGAATGTACGCAACGCAGGAGTATTCAGCGGCCATGGCGGCTCGGAAGAACGCGAAGCCAAATTACCAGTCCCTATTTATCTCCAATAAATATAATTTTTGATAGAATTTTGGATTTTTTAATTCTTATCGAAGAAACCAATCAAACCAACCAGCATTTACCTTTTAAATCAGTAAATGGGAAAACGGTATTATTTACTATTTTGCTAGGTGAATGCGAAAAAGGTAAAATATACCTTTTTGCTAGGTGAATTGAAAAAAGGTATAATTTACCTTTTTGCTAGGTGAATGAAAAAAAGGTAAAATTTACCTCGAAAGCGGGGTGGAAAAAATTCACCTCGCAAAAAGGTAAATTTTACCTTTTTTTTATTTTCCGTGTATAAAAATAGTCTTGATGAAGGAAATTCACTTATTCCAATGGTTAATGCGATAGCAAACAACCTAAATTGCACATCTGCACGAAAACTGCGGTGAAAAAAAGCAATATCTGATTTTCTATTGTGATTCTTCCTTAGGGTGTCCGTCTTACCCGACTTTCCCCTAATTGTAATGGAAACTTAGAAAAATCGATTTATTTCATCTGTCTGAGCATTGCATTGGCGCAATCAACAACCGTGTGGAGAGGAAAATACAAGTCGAATAACATAATTTTCAACCGCCATTTCTTCTCTTAACTTGTTAACTTAACTTGTGAATATAAGAGCTAGTTCACTGGTGTTGGAAAAAAGTGGTAAAAATTGTGACAATTTTAGCGCATTTTGAAAACTTTGCCCTGCAAAAACATTTTCAAGATCTGTGGCCTTCAAGTTTTTTTACAACAAGTATTTTCGCATGCTGTGATGCAAAAAATAACAATATTTCTATCACATACGGCTGAAAAAGAAACAGTGCTGTAAAAAATGCAACGCCCAAAGATCTTGAAAACATTTTTGCATTGGGGATTTTTTTTTATTATCTGACAATTTGCGCCGGGGGTCTTCAGATTTTCCCCAAAATTGAAAATTTGGTTCATTTTTGCGACTTAAAAACACATGTATTTTTTCAGATTTCTAACATTTTTATTTTTTGAGTTAGCTTCAGTTAGATTTTTTTGTAAATAAAAAATAACCATTTTTCAAAGCTACATAACTCTGTTGTTTCTCAACGGAAATTGTAAAATAGCACATCAAAATGCATTGAAATTTTATCAGCTTTCCAAATAGAATAGTTGAAAAAAATTAAATAATGACCTTCAACATGAAAAGTTGTAAATAAAAATTAAATGGCGTCTAAAAGTACCGTCTGCACCACCGAATATTTTTCAAAAAATACCATTGTGTAGCTCGATTCATGATGCAACTTTCATCTGAAGACACCAAAGTGGGCCATTAACACCTTGAAGAGTTATGAAAGAAATAATGATAATAAATCTCTTTTTTGCATCGAAAACAAACAATGGTCGAACAACTGCACTCACATATGGAGATAGCAAGCACTTCTAACAACATGGAAACAAAAGAACTTATCAAAGCTGGTAAAAAACACTATTTTTTCGTATTTTTCAGACTGCCCCTACTCTCATAACAGTCCCATATGAAATTTCGTCATTTTAGGTCAACATAAGGCTTTAACATGAAAGACTAAAAAAAGAGGTTTTGTTCTAGTAATTTCGAAAAAAATATCAATTCGTGGCTGTCCTATATGTAATATACCTGAATAACAATCCCATATGTGAAATACCACGGATTTGGTTATTTTTCAATGTTTCTTTCGGCGAAATAGTCTTTGGTTTATTGCTTTGAATTATTCAAACATTTTTTTAACTCACTTGATGTCGAATGATGCACACTAGTTTTCGAAGGCAGGTCTGACTTTCTTAGGAATGACTTCCTGAGCGAAAAACTATCGGATGCAATCAAAAATCGTAAAAAGATACAACTTACAATGTGTAATTCATGATATTTTTTTGCAAAAGTATGTTTCTTTTTCTGACAATAGCATTTAGAAGTTCAAAAATGATCAAATTTAAGTCTTAGAAAGTAGCTTGGTGAGAAAAATATATTTTGTATGGGACTGTTATGCTAGTAGATTCGAAAAAGGTTTCAAATATGGTCGATTAACAGTCCCATAATGAATAAAAATGGTGCTCTCGACCTTACCAATAACCCAATTTCGAAAATTTTAAGCCTAACGATTTATTGTGACAACCTAGAAACGATTTTCGTTTATGCTGAAAGTGGTGGTCACAATTTAAAAATATATTCCAAAACAGAAAAAGCTGATTGTCTCGCTTGCTTATTTTTGTATATGGGACTGTTATGAAAGAAGGGGCGGTAGATTGTTGCAGCTTAACTGACTTCATGTTATATCCAAAAATCTATTAACGTATTCGTTTATACCCAGTTTTGCACCAGGTCACAACACATGTTATGCACAGTTTACACAGTTTACATGTTTTACGCTAAGTTTTGCATCCGTAATTCCCCAGATTTGATTTAAAATGGACGGTGGAACACTGAAGATTCGTGTGTGAGCGATCGAGGTAGCAAAACACTAACGACGAATTATGTTCGTTCTAGTATGGTAAACCTCAAAACTGGGCGAATGTAGAAAACGAATACGGTAAAAGTATCATATTTTCATCATTTTACAGCCTGGGCTGGCCAAACTGAGCTCTTTGATTATTTCTACAACATTTGTGCCACTTTCTCATACTTTTTCGATCTATGGGAAAGGATTTTGGTGTACAGTGCTTAGCTCCCGATATAAAAACTATGTAATGCACGTCTATATTTCATTTTTTTAATCACATTTTTGTGATCCCAAACATAGGGACTGAACCTTCTACTATTGGCATTGATTATGCTTCACAACCAGGTTGTAAAAGCAACATTCCCATTATTAGTTATATCACTTAAACAATACGATACTCAGAATTTTGGTCAAAATTTAAAGTCAGTTTTGCTGCAAACACTCTACAAAGCACGAAAAAGTAGTGTTTTTTACCTGCTTTGGTAAGTTCTTTTGTTTCCATGTTGTTAGAAGTGCTAGCTATCTCCATATGTGAGTGCAGTTGTTCGACCATTGTTTGTTTTCGATGCAAAAAAAGAGATTTATTGTCATTATTTCTTTCATAACTCTTCAAGGTGTTAATGGCCCACTTTGGTGTCTTCAGATGAAAGTTGCATCATGAATCGAGCTACACAATGGTATTTTTTGCAAAATATTCGGTGGTGCAGACGGTACTTTTAGACGCCATTTAAAGTTTATTTACAACTTTTCATGTTGAAGGTCATTATTTAATTTTTTTCAACTATTCTATTTGGAAAGCTGATAAAATTTCAATGCATTTTGATGTGCTATTTTACAATTTCCGTTGAGAAACAACAGAGTTATGTAGCTTTGAAAAATGGTTATTTTTTATTTACAAAAAAAACTATCTGAAGCTAACTCAAAAAATAAAAATGTTAGAAATCTGAAAAAATACATGTGTTTTTAAGTCGCAAAAATAAACCAAATTTTCAATTTTGGGGAAAATCTGAAGACCCCCGGCGCAAACCCGTCAGATAATAAAAAAAAATCCCCATTGTAAAATTTTCAAAATGTGCTCCATTGTCAGAATTTCTACCACTTTTTCCCAACACAAGTGAACTTGCTGTAAGGATTGTTAAAATGTAAAGTTTGTCGTCGAGAGCCACAGAGAAATTTACAATTGAAAAAGTCAACTGCAATCAACTCGACACCGTAGTTCAAAAAAGAAAATTAACAAAAAGTCGCTGTAAACATTCGTTATTGTCACCCCGCCCTCCCTATAATTATGAGATAAGTATGTCCACGTGAACGTGGCCTGAACACCTCTCTCCACTCCGTGGACAAGCATGGGCATTTCCAAAATACCCCCTCCCCTATGTTGTCCACGTGGTATGTGAACGATCCCTTAAAAGATATCAAACAGTAAAAGAAGAAGGATAACATAGAGACTTCAAATCTGACTAGCAATGTAGGATACTTTCTAAAAGAAAGAATGAAGCACGGTCAATTAACGAAATCTAAGCAAGGCGATTTATGTGGAAAATAACCAACCAGAAAATGTATTTCACTCCAATTTCAACCACCAAAAAACGCATCCCAAACTAAATTTCTTTTTTGGCAGCACATATTTTACATTTTTGAACCTTCTTCAGGTTCCTATTCAACAAAAAAAGACGCAACGAAGTCAGCTTCGTTTAGTGAATGAAAAAACATGTGTTTTTACTCTCAGGAGCCACACTTGCGTACGTCGGTATTGCTATAGGATTTTAATCACCATATATTTTATGACTCGATAATGAAACGTGTTTAATAACTAGAAACTGAAAATTGTTGTGAAGCAGCACTTGGGCAGTGGAAAGGAGAGACTTGTTCTTCCGGGCTTTGGCCCGTTATCCTTCCTTCGGCGCTGGCTCTCCTTGCCACTGTTGATTCCTGGCGATTCTTCTTCTTCTCCTTTCCACTAGTGCTCGGCCTATTACCTATTGTTTTTTGTCCCATCGATTGCTACAATGAGACAAATCTCAACACTCCTCCTCAACACACGCATTCCGCAGTCTTCTAACTGCCTCCGGCGGCTACTCCTGGAGTTGGGGCACGCACTGGAGCTCATTCATTGCCTTCATTGCACGACACTATCGCCCTTGTTGCAACTCGATTACCTTCCATGGCACCAGTTCGACGACCTTCACCAGGATCTGGAACGACGCCCTCCCAATGGCTCTGGCCCGACGAACTTCCATGGCTCTGGTCTCGGCGCCTCGACGCCTTTCCTTATACCTGACGCTTCTAGTGGTCCAGCTTGACAACTTTCACTTGGCTTTCCAATCCGACGACCTTCCATGGCACCGGCTTGGCGACCTTCCTTGGTAGCCAGCTCGTAAGTCCTCCAGGGGCTCCTGGTCCGACGACCACCTCCTTGTTTTCGACTTCACGACGACAACCTTACATGGCTTCCGGTCCATTGACCTACCAGTGATTCTGTTCCGCTCCTAATGACTCCAACCCAACGACCTTCCATACCACCGGTTCGAAGACCTCTCAGTGGTCCCGGTTCGAAGGTCATGTTTGATTCCGGCAGGCACGACGACCTTCCGCTCCCTCCCGGCTTGCCGACGTTCCAATGGATTCTGGTCCGCTTCGAATGGATCCAACCCAACGACATTCCAAGGCACCTGTCCAACGACCTCCCGTGTTTCCTGGCTTGTCGACCTCCTCCTGGCTTCCCGGTCCGACGACCTTCCAAGGATAAATAAACATGAGCAAATGCTGCGTCGCTGTCAGGGAGCTTCATTTATACTATGCAAAATGCGTCGTTAAAATTGTCTGTAGTGACGTTACTTTTGTCATGGTATCTATGTTTACGATAAAAAAAACTTTACTACAAGGTACATTGCCCATTGTTGAAAATTAGTGAACGGTCAATAATCGGCTGTTCGGCGAAGCTTCCATTTGATGTCGGGACAGGAGCGTTGTACGGCCTCCATGTCAAATTTTTAAATACTTCTGTTGATTCTATCAATCAATTGTTTGCCGTTCTTGGCTTTCCAATTATTTTTGTACACCCAGGGAGCTCAAAGTTAAGAAACTGAGGCAGATTTGTCGAGTTGTGGTTCTGGAGTACAAATGAGATCGAATGGGTATTCAGGAAGGATTTTTTTTTTTGCATAATGAGATGACGCTTTATCTGGCCAAAACACGTATTGTCCATCTGCATGATGTTTGTGTAGAAACGGCATAAAAAACTTCTTCAAACCTTCATTCTGGTATATATCTTGATTGATAGCCAAACCAGGCGGCTTGAACCATGGCTTATAAATACCTCTCTCGGGAATGGCGATGTACAGCATCACTTTCTGTTTGAACTTGTATTTAATATTCGGAGATGTAGTCGAACAATCATTGGAATAGTATCCATCGTTTCCGGGGACGTATGCTTCGAAAGAGGGAAATAACTTTGATCGCCCAAAACTAAACATTTTCCGGAATATTTTTTTATCATCCATCGGCAGTATAAATCTGATCCTCAGCGTATTCTGGGGCTTTTGTCTTCTTTCGGCACTTAATTTCAACTTTTTTCAATGTCTTGCCAATATACTGGTGAGAACAATTGAACTTTTTGTCGACATCCCGTTGGCTCAGTAAAACATTTTTGTTGGAGGCACGAGAAAAAGAACGAAGTCCTTTTGCGTCCATAATTTTCGCTGGTCTGCCACTACCTTGCTTGCTAGTAGTTGTTGGGGATTTTAGGATATGGTAAACAGTGGAAACCGACACATTGTACTGTACTGTATACATTTTGCTTAGATTATTGTGCAGCTCGTAGAACTGTACAACGCGCTCGTGAAACGCTTCTTGTTTCGACGGTATTTTGAGCAAACTGGGAAAACATAAACAAAACAAAAAATACTGACGAAAGAGGAAAAGAAAAACACACACATACACACTCTCATTTTTCTCTGAGCTCGTTCATGTTTGAGTATTGGGGCCTCGAAAAAAAATAGTTGCATCAGAAAAAAAAAATCCTAACACGTTTCCTCGTTCTTTACTTTTGCAAATAAGCATGTCAGCCTAGAAAAAGAAAATATAGTAGAGATTCTAGTGTAAATTACCATCCAGTGAAAACCTCCCAAAATTAGTCCTATTTCCCGGACACTGTTTCTGTTTCTGGATACCATTGATGTGCAGCATCGGTCATTTTTTCGTCTGAAGCGTCTTCTGGAATCGAGTAAAGCGAGTGTTTTTAGTCATCTCACGCTACGTGAAACGCAGAGTAAACATATTTACTCTCTGGAGCCACTTCTTCATTGGTTCACTATTTACCGTTACCAAAACTAATTCTACTATCGAAATTCCAACTTAAGGACACTTTCGGAACAATAATAAGAACACTTCATGATTACTCTGCAGAATATGTTTCTTTGTTTGTTTAATGTTAAAATCAACTCAAATTTGTTCGGTTTCCTTTTTTTTTGTTGCTCGAATGACTATGTCACAACTCCCAGCAGCACAGAATTTATATCCTGGTTCGACTATAAGAGCTCTAGGAGCAGATCACAATATTTAACATGTGTGTTTATATTTTTTCTTCTTCTCATTGACAATACGAATAACAATTATTTACCTAGGTATAGATACGGACGCTTTGCTTTCCAACTTTGTTTTAACACACAATAATTCGCTTTCTGATCAATTCTCTAACAATTAATTAGTCTGCAAGTATAACCTGTATTATGTAGTGGGTAGAAGTTTATTCAAAGGAAAGTTTTCCTTTTTAAAAGAAACAAATCTAGAAACCAATCTTACTTTTTTGTACGATTGTAGATAGTTAAATGATACAACACGATTCTTGATGGAAAATCATTTGTTTCAGAAGGAGGAAATCGATAACAATGTGTAGTAACAATTCTGCACCTGAGAGTGGCACGCTACGGGTTCGTCGGCCTCAAACCCCCAAGACGATGAAATGCTGCTACTAACCGAGGAGAACCTTTCGCATCATGCTGCTGCTCGGCTCACCGTGCACATCCGCAGAAGTTTCAATACATCTGAAAAATATTTGGAAAAAATAAGTAAAATTGAAACGATCGAAGAGTTGTTGAGAAACAGGAGCAAAGGCACTCGACCTTTGATACTCACTTGGAGGAACACAGATATTGCATCAGTGGAATGCGATACTTTCCGCAAAAGTCCACAAACTTGATATGCTCCACGTGATTGTCGAAGAAGACTCCTGTCGAGTGTGGTGTGTTTCGGTTTTTGTTGTTATAGACATGGATCGGAAAAGGAAAAAAAGAGAAACAAAACAGTAATCAGTGAATTGGGTCGAGCGGGATTAAATCAAGCGTTTTCCAACACTTTACAAACAAATTTAAGCCCCTTGTCTGGGTTGTAAAACAGACAGACGAGTTTTTTCGGGACATTGTTGCACCGAGCAAAAAAAAAAAACTATGGAGGTGCAGCAAGTTTCGCATTTTAAAAGTGATCGGAAGTTCCTACAAACGATGCCAGTAAAGTTAAACGGAAGAGAATAGAACACTCAGATTTATTTCAAAATTTTTGTTCCGAATTTTTGCAAAATTTGACTTTTTTTCGACAGGGTTATCTCAATCCGAATTCATAGCCGCGGAACCTATATTAGTAAGAATTTAACTTCCAAATCGCTTTCTTATTTCTTACGCCTCTAATGCAAGGTTGTCGAAATAACAGAAAAATTATGTCACAAATCACAGAATTTTGAAATTTTTCACAGTTTTTTTTTATTTCTTACGAATTTTCAGAATCTTTATTCTTTATGTCAATTTTGACTTTGGATTTCTGACTTTAATTCATAAAAACTATGTGCAATTTAAAATAAAACTGTAGACTTTTCAATAAAACTTATAGAAACACCATTCCAGAAAACCATCCTAGAAACTCATAGGACATAGAATTTCTGATTTCATTTTTTTTTCGGCAACCTTGTGCTGGCGTAGAGAGTGTTAACCCTTCGTTTCATGATTTTTTATTTTTTTCTTAAAATTATTTTAACAATTGGAAATTATGTGTACACCGAGAAAAAAATTAATTCCATACATTAATTGTGGCAAATTTGTAACTTTATGAAACGAAGGGTTGAGTTCTATTATTTTACCTTTGCAATCGGGATTGACGCAACAGTTGGCCGTCTTGAGATACTCGATCAGGGTGCGCGGCAGCTCTCCGGGCCCAAAGGGCACAGAACTGGTTTTGATGGCCCGGCCAGCCAGCTCCAGCAGACTCGGCGGGTTCAGCGTCATATCATTGACGAAGCGCACCACCAGCGGATTGTCACGGAGACTGAGCTAAAAGACAAATTGTAAAATTTAGAAATAAAATTTAACGAATTTTCGTTATACTGTTCGGAAGTCAGTCAGTCGATGTTGATAATATTCGTTTATCTGTAAAATTGCTGATTCATTTTCAGATTTCTTAGACGAAGGTACTGGTGGAGAGTAATTTAATTCTTGTAATCGTTTTATGGTCGCTCTTATTGGTCGGTACCAGATGCAGCACAGAAAAAAAAAACACACGAGAGACAATTGAAACGGAATCCGTCCTGTTATCTTGGCGTTGCTCTTTTTGTAGGTAAGCCCACCAATCAAAAAGCTCAGTGATAAGGTATAAGGTTAAGCGTTGTTACTAGTAAGTGTTGTTTGTCCCTGATGGTTGCAACAAAGTTGCGTTGCACTGTTTTGGACAAGTAAATACAATAGTTTGTCTAGACCTCCCTAGTTATAACTTTAATAAAGTCTCGCCTTACCTCGGTCAAGTTCTTCAGGGTGATAATCTCCCGGGGCAGGTGCTTGAGACGGTTTTTGTGCAGCAGCAGCGACTTGAGGTGGATCAGACGGGCAATCGAACTCGGCAGCACTTCGATCTGGTTATCACAGAGTACGAGAGCGTGGAGGTTATTCAGCAGGCCGACGGTGTCCGGGATTTCGGCGATCAAGTTTCCACCGAGCGAGAGCAACTGCAGGCTGCAAACCAGAGGGAAAGGAAATTAAGTTTAGTCAAATATTTTTCTTGTAATAAACGGATTAACAGCAGTTTGAATCTTATCGAAAGCTTATGGAATCATGGGAGAAACTTGTGTTGTATTAATTTCATAATCTTGAAATGTTCTCACTAAAAAGGACATCACTTTCACTGATAAGGCCGTTAAACATATTAACAAACTCAATTTACGATGATTAAATTTTTCATCGTTTTTTAACATTTTCCAATTGAGATATATTTACTTTTGATTTAAACCAAATGTTTCTTCTGCTGCGGATTTTCTCCAAACCCGTAACTATTGAAGTAAAGCTTAGTCCTTTTAGAAATGGGATACTTTTTTTTGCTAATAGCTCGTTTACTAGTAATCGGACATTCAAAATGTTGACAGCATTTTGTTGCCTATAAAAAGTTCCATCCAACGTTTTTTTTTTTTTCAAAATTCAAAATTAACGCATTTTTTGAGATATTTACGATGCAAGAGAAGAAGAAAAAAAAAACAATTTTGCACAGTTTCCTTTAAAATCCATCATTATTAAATTGATAGCTAACAAAAAACCGTTGTGTGTGAGTGGTGGAAAAGTAAGCAAACACTGTCAAAAATGTCCACAACGTTCAAATCAAGCATTTAAGTGAATCCATTATCGGCAACTACGGTTAAGGGGCATAAAGGAAGTCAAGTCTCATACCAGCATTTTTTATTTTCAATAAGCGAAAAACTAAGGGCAAATCGCTGAAATGTCCAAAAAATTTTCTCCGATAAGCTAAAAGTGTTGCCTAGTAAATAGTAATGAGACATTCAACCTAACCTCAAACAACAATTTTTTGATAGTTCCAGAGCTCGTAAGCTGTATAGCCGAGGCTATGGGACAGATGATATCTGATTTTTCTTTTTTATTTTGTACGGGATTTTCATCCTCTGGGATGATAAATCCCTAAAATGATATCTGAAGGACGACAAAACTTATGAAATACTCTTTTCCAAACAAATTCCAGCGTTTGAATCTTATACCATGTCTGCTCGTGGCAAGGTCCCGAGTATATTAAAGCATTTATTTGCTGGTTATTTTGGGTAAATATAATGATTTGCCAAAATCCTGTTCCTGTAAAAAAAAACAATTTTCAAAACGAAAACTCAAGTTTTTGCTGTTTTTAAAAGCCTAAAAAGAGTAATCTTGTATGTACCCTTCGCAACCTACGATCTATACTAACCGATTATAATTTAAGTTTAATCTCATGATGGTTTTTCTTTGTTATTGTCAGATTTTGCAATCAGAAATTCCGAAGTATAAGTTTGAAAAATATCATGACTGAAAAAAGTGTGCGCCGGCCGATGGGAGATACCTAGAATAAAGAAGAAATTTTTCTTACAAAAAAGCGATAAATGTTTTTTTTTTTCAAATTTTTTGATGAATTATCTTTTAGATCAAACAAATGGGTTTTGAGATACACGCATTCGTAACTGTCCCATTTCTAAATGCACTAAGCTTTACACGTTTTTACTCAAAGGAATTCTTATAAGAGTTATCAATAATTTCATAAAATCTCACGTGCGCTATCATTACGACGTACGAATCAAAACGTAAACAAATAGTTTTATTTAAAAAATATACAGGTATATTAGTTTCTAGTCGTTACTAGTCGCAACTTCTTTTCATTTAGAATATCTGTAATCTGGACAACATATTCTAAATGTAAAATAAAAGTGGGGGGGACAATGGGGAAAAAGTGTATAAACCGCGAAGAAATTGAATATCTTCCCTTTTACATGAACCAAATCTATGAAAAAATACTTTCTTATAGTGAAAATGCCCGGAGAATCGATTGGACATAGTTTTAGACGCCGCACAAGCTTACGAATGGAGATATAGTCCTTATTCCCCTAT
Organism: Uranotaenia lowii; assembly: GCF_029784155.1. NCBI lineage: Eukaryota > Metazoa > Arthropoda > Insecta > Diptera > Culicidae > Uranotaenia > Uranotaenia lowii. The sequence continues at coordinate 301,084,248 of NC_073693.1, read as the reverse complement.
ATTCTGTAAACAATCCCGAAAAACACTGATTTAGACTAGAAAATTTTGAACAAAAATAGACCTATCTTGTGTGATTATTTTCCAAGGGACCGAATGAAGCTGTTTAAGTTTCCCTACAATTTTACAATAAATTGAGAAAAAAGCATGTTCGGACTTGAAAATTTTGAATTAAATGAGACCTATTTTGTGTGATTTTTTCCGAGGAGTCGAATGAAGGCTGTTTGAGCCATCGCTCGTTTCGTAAAATGGAGTTATGGCCGTTTTACCTTCAATTTTACTACATTTTTAATATAGTTCAGAAAAAGCGTGTTCGAACTTGAACATTTTTGAATCAAATGAGACTCATCTTGTGTTTTCTTTGCCGAGGGATCGAATGAAGGCTGTTTGAGCCACCGTACGCATAGGAAAATGGAGCTATGTATGTTTTACCCACTTTTCCCCTACACCCATAATAATCCACACTTCGTGGCAACGTGAAAAACTACATAATTTTTATCCAATTGATTTTCACGTAGTTTCAACCAATATAGCCGGTGAACGCACCTCAATAAGAATTTGTACTTTATGAAATTCAGCTACTACGTGAATTTCAAATGAGTTCGATACGATGTGAAGATGAAGAATACATAAAGCAATTTAAGATTGGAAATGAATTTGAGGTTCAATTAGTTAATGTTTTTTTTTCTCTGTTGATTGTAATAAAAGAAATGAAAATTTTATTCAATTTAATTTATTTTCACTTTTCCAAACCTGACACAACCACTATCACTGCATTTGTTTCTACTGCACTTAATGGTGATTAAAATACATCCGCAGCTCTTGCAGCCCAGTTTACTTCTTGGGCTTCCAAAATCCTGAAAAAGAGAAATACGTATTTTAATAATAACAAAAAAAAATCAAATGATAACTATATAACTCACGTGCACTAGGACCCTCTGGCAGCTTTTCCTTCTCGATGAGCCGGAACTTCTCTTATCGTACACCACTTTTCGACCTGAGGAAGAATATCTTTTCTTTCAGCGGAAATCTAATTTTTATTGCTTTGACTTACCCTTTTCTTTCGATCTACAAGGGCTTGAAAATTTCAGCGTCCGTAACATTGATAAGGTTCCGAAAAACAAGAAATTATCGAAAAATCACGAAATTACGGAAAAAAACATCCAACCCAATGTTTACAACTCAAACAAGCTTATTGATGCCAGCTCTTTTTCTTATAAGAATTTACAACCAAACGTTTGAGAAAATTCTTCAGTTGATTTCAGAATCCATTCCCTTAGATTTTACGTGAAATTCAGGAGAATAATAAGTTACTCCTGATTCACGTAGAATCGATGGGATGCTTCAAAGCACAGTTTACGTGAAAAATACCGTAGAATTAATTTTCAAATTATTTTGGGTGTACATTTTTCAAATAATTTAGAAAAAAACATGTTCTGACCAAGGTAACTAAAATACTAGGTTCTCTGACTTCTACAGTAAGTAGGCGTAGAGAACGTGGTGAAGTGGGATGATGCTCGTTATCATTGTTTACAAACAAGCAGTGTGCTAAAATGAAATGGCAAGCTTAGGTCTCAACTGTTCTATGGATTAAAGGTAAACAAACGCAACGAAGCAATCAATATGGATGATTCTGGAATTTGAGAGATCAGATCTCCTTCTATTTACCCCCCTTGGTTTTGACTTGAAAGCTTAAATAGCCTTCATTCGATACCTCGGAAAAGATAAGTCTCATTTGGTTCAAAATTTTCAAGTACGAACATGCTTTTTATGAACTTGAACATTAAAAATGTAGGGGAATGTAGGGTAAATACGAATTAGCTTAGCTTAGCTTGATGGACTACTCACATCCCCCTTAAGTCATTGAACCCGAAATGTCACCTTAAACTATTACTGAAACTGATTTGATACTTTTGTGTTTGACTTTGTTCCGTCATCATTAATACCTAAACATTTCGGATTCCATAACTTCAGGCGTGGATTAGGGGCCGTTCACATACCACGTGGACAACTTAGAGGGGGGAGGGGGGTATGGAAATGTCCACGCTTGTCCACGCAGAGGGGGGTAGGGATTTGGTTCATGTCCACGTGGACATAATTACTTTCAAAATATTTTCTAAAGGTGATTAAATATTAAGATGCTAAAATCAAAATCTCAAAATGGCATACCTTTCCAGTTTAAGTTTAAACAATAGGTAGCTACTTGGAAGCAAGTGATAAACATAATAATTGAGAAATTAAAAATTTTGATTTTTTTTTTTATATCAGGAAATTCTTATTCGGTTTTAGAAAATCAGCCATTTCTATATCAAAAAGGCAAAAAGTGGTGTTTTCTAACTGTCAAATTATAGGTATTTAAAATAAAAACTTTTAAAAATTGTCCACGTGGACATCCGGGGAGGGGGGTAGGTGTTTGCCAAATGTCCACGCTTGTCCACGGAGGGGGAGGAGGGGGTCAAAAATCTCATTTTTCTGTCCACGTGGTATCTGAACGGTCCCTTAGTAGAAAGAAATCCACATCGCTAATGGTTGCTACTTCGTGATTGACCGAGGCCATCAATTTTGTCCAGAGGTCAAAAGAATCGTGTCTGGGATTGACAGCATATTCTCAATGAACAAAACTGATGCTCTCTCGGCGCCGGCCACGTCCTAGTAGTCAACAGATAGAGGAAAATAAGAGAAAAAGATGAAAGAAAATAAACTTGTGCTTTAGGACCGAGGTCAACTCTGCATCCTAGCAAAACAATTTGGGTGCGGATGTGGGGAAAAGGGATATGATCAGGAGACACTTTTGACAAGTGTAAAGATCTTATTTTGAAACCTATTTCCCTATGCTTCTATTGTTAGCTATCAGAATCCTTTTTTTTTTGTAAAATCTAAAAAGAATGTGATTGGCTCTGTTATGATACAAATAAAAATAAATAGGTGCTTGATTTTTTCAATGAGTAATTGAACTCGCTGGTTTCCCTTATTGTTATTCCTAACTAATCAATGAACTCACGATATATCATGCTATATGGTTATAATACAAAAGTCATTTGAGTAAATATGCTTTGATCAACATAAATTTGGGTTAATAAAAGAAAACAAAACAACAATTAAAAACGTATTTACTGAATTTTGAGACAAAGCCTTGATATTGAATTGAAAATTCACACGAAACATTATTTGAAACGAAATTTATTTTATCTATTTTTTAGTTCGTGTACGGTAATTAACATATGCCTCATTTAGAATAAAACAATTGTAAAAATATAAGATTTAAAATTTGGCTGTACGCCATCTATCCAGAGACCCTCACGCCGAGTGTTTGGAGAAAAGGTAGTGTAACATGGAAATCACCCTGACATGTAATGAAGTCGCATGAGATTTCTTCTCTTAATCTCCTAAGCTCTCTACTGAAACTTCTGTACATCAAAAGAGGTCATATTTAAATTTATCAAAAAGTTTAGATATACATACTGTTTTGCATCAAATTCTCGTACTTAGGTAAGAAAAGTAATCCCCTTTCCATATCTTGAGACTTGATTTGGTTGTATCAACTTCAATACTTTTTGATAAAATTTGTTCAAAAAATTATATTGCTTCTTCCAGCACAAAAATAGTGCGTCATTTAATAGAAAATAGAATGGGTCGGTGGCTTCACTCGATTATCCCAAAGGTAAGCCTTAAACCCTGGTTTAATAGGTTGGACCTGAGTCGGGATTTTATTCGTGTATTTTCCCGTCTCATGTCCAATTCTTATTCCTTAGACGCGGTACTCTATCGCCTTGACATTGCTGGCAGCAATTTGTGCGGTTGTGGCAAAGTTTACTACGACATTGAGCATATTGTTTGGTCGTGTGAGTTCCATCTTGTCGCCAGAACGAATTTTATAGACTCCCTTCGGGCCCGAGGAAAACCACCTAACGTTCCAGTGAGAGATGTACTAGCTGTGCTAGATTTGGACTACATGTTTGAAATCTACCTTTTTCTAAAAGCTATCGATCTTCGTCTATAACTCTCTTTTATTTTCAAACTTCCCTTTCTATCTTCTTTTTCTTCTAAAAAAGTGCTAAGCTAAGAAAACGGTTGCAAAAAGTTGAGGAATGGAGGGGAAAACGGCCATAACTCCATTCTAGAAAGCGTGCGGTGGCCCAAACAGCCTTCATTCGATGCCTCGAAAAAAAATTAAACAAGATAAGCCTCACTTGGTTCAAATTTTTCAATTCACTATCTTAACGCTTCCTCCAACTGGTGCTTTAGGACTCTAGGGCTCTGTTGCCGCTATCCTACTCTAAGCTATACTACTCTCATTTAAAATTTTCCTCTTCTGTTCTCCGTTTTGTTTTTCCTTTCCGGGCAACCAGGTATCCTAGTACCCAATAACACTTTGGTTTCTTTATTATTTCTCGAGATACTTAAGCATGATAGCCCCCTCCCCTATTGCTTTCTTCTCACGGGAAAGGCAGGAAGAGTACCAAAATGTCATAGAAACATTCCTCGTATCCAAATACCCTACCATGCCAAATTTGATTCCATTTGCTTGAATTATTCTCGAGTTATACAAACATCATAAGAGAACCACCCTACCCCATTTCTATATCCCCATTTAAGAGGTAAGGGTACACACTTTAATGCAAAATTGTAATCCATTTGCATGATTAGTTCTAAAGTTTTGCAAACATGTTTTATTTTTTTCAGAGGCCCCCTCTCCCCTTCAAAAAAAGGATACCCGTCTCAAGCGGGGTTAAACGTCAAACAACCTGTAAATTTTATGAATAGTGCAGGAGTGCCACTCAACCAATTGGTCGCAGTGGTCTTTCTACAACACGAAGAAATATAGTGGCTCCATAGAGCAAGAGATTATGCCCCTTGTTTTTTGCGATCGAATGACATTCGTTCGAAAGTAAGGCAATTTCGTATTCTTGTTTTCTTTCGAACGAGTGAAAACAGTTCGATCATTAGAACTGAGGATGGAATTAAAAAACATTGCTATTTTTATTTGAACGATCTATCAATTATGTTTTCCAATCCAATCCTTGGCGGCGCAGAGGAACAACTTCAATCAATCCTCCATGCAAGGAGATAGCGTTTTCGTTTATTTGCCACTGCCACGGGGGCAAACCTTTTAATTTATATGCATCTTCCCGGGCCGGGCGACGATTTTGTTAGTTTATGAAGTTTTCTACTGCCTCCGTGCCGATGGAAAATAAACGAAAACTCTAATTAAGAATAGTCCATGTTTGCTCTATTTGCTAATCTCTTTTTTTTGGTCCAACAGATTTATAAAAGCATCGAAAACAAAACATTCTACATATGGCGTTTGTGAATTTGAATCTATATGGTTTGGTAAACAAGTTTGTACGAGTAAAATGCAATCTCATGATTTATGTAACCGGTGTTTCCCTGAACACACATTTTAAGGAATGTGACCATTAGACGTATTTTCATTGGAATGCATGGTAACATTTTAAGATGTTTATCACGTTTTGGTTATAAATAATTAATGAGATGTACATCGAATATGGATTCAGACGGTCATACGATGTTGACCAAAATAAGCGATTAGGAAAATGCCTCGAAATGTATTGATAAGTTACAAATGGTTCGTGTTTTAGTAAAAAAAAAAAGTTATGACGTAGGAACCATTCTAGTTTAGCAGAGAAAGAAAGCGTACTCACTTGACCAATTTCCAGATATCCTTGGACACGTTGGTGATCTGATTGCCTCCCAGATACAAATACTTGAGCGTCTTGAGTTCGGTGATCTGCTCCGGGAAGTGGGTGAACCGATTGCCGCTCAGATTCAGCTCTCGCAGTCCACTGCCCTGGGCCGATCGGAGACTCTTGGGCAGGGACCCATTATCCAGCCGGTTATTTTTGACGATCAGCGTCGTCAGCTGGCACTGCTGGGTGATCGCGTCCGGTATGCTGTACAGATTGTTGTTGCTCAGATCCAGCACCCGTAAGTTGATGAATTCGACAATCGACGTTGGCACCGTTGAGAGATTGTTGTGGTTCAGCAGCACCGTTTCGACGTCGTCGGAGAGTTTCTTCGTTTTACACATTTCCAGCAGATCGTCGTCCAGGTGTCGCTTGTTGGCATGGCCGAAGTCGACGATTTTCTGCTCCCGGGAATCGCTGTCGCAACTGTCTGAAGTGTAGACTACATCCATTTTGTTGGAAGATTTTTATTTTTTTGGTTTTTTTCTTATGTGTGATTGGTTATTGGACGTTTTTTCACAAACTACGTTTTCTACGATACGGATAACTACGGATTGCACTTGTGCACTGGCTACTAGCTTTCGATCATATCACAGCCTACTCGACACTCTTGACGAATTACGACGCGCCGAATTCTATACCTATTCGCCGCAACGATTTTGTTCTTCAGTTTCCCATCTGTCTGAAATTGCGCTTCTCGAAAAAAATTTACACTCCACGACCGGGCACCAGCTGATAACGAGTGAAGGAAAGCGTTGATTAGTTTCACCTTTTTATATATAAACGGTGCTCACAGAGACGTCTGATCCACCAGCAGAGTATCATGTCAATTATTCATTCTTATTGCTTGATACGTCGTCGTCGGTCGTATTGTGGTGGCGTATCTCTTGTTGGTAGCCCAAAGTCCCTCACGCAGACCACAGTCCTATCATATCGCGATTCACACCAGACTGCACAACATACAATGGAACCTGCGCACCAGATTCAGCTACTATACGTAAGTTGTTGTAGATAGATTTGATTCAGTACATTCGAGTGAGCACGTTCCCAACAAGTGATCCACTCACTCTTTGGGTGGCACAAATTCGCAACCGTTGTGATACACGACGCGACACCAACCACAGCAAAGTAGTAGGCAGTGGCCCAACTGGTACTGTAACTGATGGAGGTAAGATGACAACGTCAAATCCCATCAATAGGTGTCATCATCATCACTCACACGCAGCGTTGATCAGCACGGAACGGATGCCACCTCCTCGAATGGCGGTTAAGCTCCAACTGATCCCCAAATCGTTTTCGTCACTTACGTTCAACTTCTAACGAAACCACGACGGGACTTTCAAAAATGTTCACAATCATCTATAAAGCGAAGCGAGAGAAAAGGAGTAATACAACAACGAAATAAAGTCTGTTGATGCATAGTATTTGTGTTCAAAGGTCTACTGATAACAATTTTTAGTATACATACCAAAAGAAGTAACTACACCAAACAAAGCCGCATGGCGCTAGTGTGTTTATTGCACATGGTTAGGTGTATCATGCCGGCGAAATCAAACCTTAATGTGTGAAACGAACTTGAAACAGTGCTACTAAGTGTACTGTACACAGACTGGAAACTGAGGATGCTGATGAAGGATTGCAGTCGGTTCGGGTAGTAAACATGTCTTCAATTGAATAATAATCTGGTAACTATAGGTACCTACTACATTCTATTGAATGAACGGTTTGAGATAATGCACTACTTGTACTTGTAGGAACATTTTAATCCCTAGTTTGGACTTTCTCCCTTAGATAGCGAGCGACGAGAGGTTTGTGGGATGCGAAGGTGTCTCTGTTTCCCAATTGGTTTTAATTTGGGGAAGCAATGGGCGATGGCATCGAAAAGTTATTCTTTCTCTCCTTAAGAAAAACCCGTAAAATCCGTCGAAAGTTGGTTGGAATTTTAGCTGCCTCCCACTTGTACTAATGCAAAACCTTCACCCAATGCGACAGCCCTTTCATCGCCTAATTGGTCTTGATGAATTACTGAAGATTTACCTTCATAAATTAAAGGGTGTCCGCGATGAAATTGAAAGATCTCTCTACGAACTAAGATCCGAATCTTCAACTCAAACGTCAAATCCGTATTGTTGTACGGTTGTGAAACTTGGTGCACATATGCGGTGACGACGCGAAAACTGCAAGTGTTTGGGATTCGCTGCCTGCGGAACATCATCCGCGCTTGGTGGCCTGGCAACTGGATCTCAAACGTTGAACTTCATCGCCGGTGTCATGAAAAGGCGCTAGAAATCGAGATTCGGGAACGTAAGTGGAGATGGATTGGGCACACGCTGCGAAGTGAAAACGAGATTTGCAGAGATGCGCTTGACTGGAATTCAGATGGGCATCGAAGAAGAGGCAGGCCCAAAAGCTCGTGGCGGCGTAGTCTAGCCGCTGAAATCCGCACAGTTGACGAGAACCTTGGCTGGCAGCAGGTGAAAACGCTGGCTCCGGATCGCCAGCAGTGGAGATCTTTTATCTCAGCCTTATGCGTCGCACATAGGAGTACTCTATGGAAAAAGTTGGTCAAAACCTGTTTTTCTCTTTAGAATGATTAAAAATCTTTTTTTCGTTGTTTTCAAGTATACACAACTCATTTTTAACCAAAAATATAAAATTTCTTAATCTTGGTATTTTTGGGTCACTCGCTGCACCCTTATAAAATGTTTATTTTTTAGCAAATTCGAAGCAAACCGGCCGATTACCATCAGAAATGATAAAAAATACCATTTTTTAAACAAACAAATCAAACGCAAACGTTTGTATTACACAAAGTAAATGCATGGCGCTCGCTACCTGAAACAAAATTAGGGACAAAAATCGCTCAAAATTTAAAATTCGCAAGTATGTGCACGATTTTTCTTTTGGACATGTTTAAAGAAGTTAGAAGAATTCGTGTGATATGTGATTTTTTTCCCGGCGGAGCCCGGAAGATAAACTTTAACACGAATTTGTAAAAAACAATATAAGTTTTTTCAAAAAACATTGCACATTTTGTTAAGCTTCTCTACTATATGTGTTTATTAAGAAATGAACGCAATTTCAATTTCAACAATACATTGGTCATATTATAACTGAAGATTTGTAGAAGAAGCTTTGTTAATAGTCACATTATTCTGCGTGTTACGTACCCGCATACGAAAAAACTATATCTTAAATAATCCATACGATACATCTACGGCTCTAGCAATAGTGATTGTTTCGGTGAACGAAGCTATTATTTCAAACTTTACTTCGACAACGATAAGAACGAAATATGAACGTCCATGTGAATAAGTGATGGTATCTGAAAAGGTGAATGAAGGTTTAAACGATTTACTTCAATTTTAAAAATAATCGTAAAACTGTTCTCGAACCTTAACACATAGCGTTCATGTCATATGTCAAACTCACGTCAAAAACGACTGAAACGCGGGTCAAAGATGCCAGATGGTTTGAAAAAAAAAACTAAGCACAGATTTATGAAAATATATGTATTTTAAATATATTTATTTATTGATTTATTTATTTTATTTATTCCAAACAGTTAGACAAAATTAATACATTTTTGTTATCTCTACAATGGCCCGCCGTTTAAGGAGTTGTTATTTATCTTAAATACAACAATCTTATCTGATCATGTATTAAAAAAAATTAATAGTTATTATTACTAGTTCATTATAGGAAAAATCTATAGATTTTTGGTATATCATTAGGCTGGAACAAATATCAATTTCTTCTTTTGTCACCCCCCCCCCCCTTCGAAATTTCCAAAAACCCGAAGGGGGAAATAAATAAAGTTTGAAATATTTTACGCAAATTTTGATCAAAAATTCCAATATTTGAAAGATTACAAGATCAAAAACCAAATTTAAGAAGATGGGAGTTATTTCATCTTTTGTTATCTTTATTTGATTGAATTATTCGATAAAAAATTACTTGATTTATAGGTTTTCTGCAACGATATAATATGCAATCTTGTTGCATACAAGCTTTCGTGCAGTTTATTCCAATTTATTTGTTTTTCGCATTATTTTTTATTGTCCCCCCCCTCGCGCTGTTGCAACTTCGAGTGACAAAAGACGGATTTGAAATTTGTTCCGGCCTTATTTGTTATGGACAAAAAATATAGTTATGAGCCGTTTCAAATAAACAAGTTACAAAAATATAGTTGATGGTGATACAATATTAGATTCAAAATGTAATTTCAAGTTTTTTAAATACCGACAAAATTATCTTTTGATATTCCATTCTAAATTTTACTCATTTTTTTTGAGCCTTGAGTTGAGTTTAACATGTCGCATACATTATAAAAAATCCTTTTTTGTTACTCATTTATTATGCTACATTCACAAATATTGTATTTTATCAATTTGACCGAACGAATATATATCGGTTTTGATCTTTTCGTGCATTTCAAATCATCTCATGAGACGACAACAGAGATAAAATAAAAATTAATCTCCGTTTTTTATTTTCACATTTTTATTCCATATTGGTACAATTTTGAAAAACAGTCTAGTTGACATCACTGCCATCAGCACAAAAAAAACAAGTCTTCGTTTTTCGCGTTCCAAGTCAAACTCCCGTACCGGTACCAGCACCAATAATTCTCCGATTGTGGTTAGCCGGACGGCAATCGGCAGCGGCATTCGGAATTAAAGGACATATTTACAGGAACTCTTTCCAGCGATGTTTGCAACAGGTAAACTTAATTACACCTAGGTTTTTTTTTACACGGTTTTTTTTTACGCGGTTTTTTTTACACGGCTTTTTTTACACGGTTTTCGGGAATTAACACGGTTTTTTTTACACGGTTTTCGCGAATTAACACGGTTTTTGAGAGAAAATATTCTAAGTCCTTTTCAAAGAAAAACACTTAGAATCTTTTTGAAGTTGGGAAAATCTTATCTCTTAGACTAAGAACATGATACATGAGACCTGAGACCTGGGATCTGAGACCTGGGATCTGAGACCTGAGACCTGAGACTTGAGATTTGAGACCTGAGACCTGAGACCTGAGACTTGAGACCTGAGACATGAGACATGAGACCTGAGACATGAAACATTAGAAATTAGACATGAGACCTGAGACCTGGAAACTGAGACAGGGGATATTAGACTTGAGACCTCAGCATGAGACATGAGACCTGAGACCTGAGACCTGAGGCATGAGACAAGAGCTATGAAACATGAGACTTTAGACCTGAGACATGGGACATGAGACATGAGGCATGAGACATAAGTCATGAGACCTGAGACATGAGACAAGAGCCATGAAACATGAGACCTGAGACCTGAGACATGAGACTTTGGACCTGAGACCGGAGACAAGCTACTAGAATTAGTACCGCGAGAAATAAGTTTAGCTCCGATTTCAACATGCGACCCCTCTAGTGAAAGGGTTTGACTTGTTGATGACGAAAAATAGTGTCGCGACTTCGCTAGTACAAGCTACTAGTGTTAGTACCGCGAAAAATTAGTTAAGCTCCGATTTCAACTTTCGACCCCTCTAGTGAAAGGGTTTGGCTTGTAGGTGACGAAAAATAGTGTCGCGAAATCGCTAGTACAAGCTACTAGGGTTAGTACCGGTAGAAATTATATTAGCTCCGATTTAGACTTGCGACCCCTCTAGTGAAAGGGTTTGACTTGTGGGTGACGAAAAATAGTGTCGCGACATCGCTAGTATAAGCTACTAGTTTTAGTACCGCGATAAATTAGTTTAGCTCCGATTTCAACTTTCGACCGGTCAAGTGAAAGGGTTTGACTTGTAGATGACGAAAAATAGTGTCGCGACTTAGCTAGTACAAGCTACTAGGGTTAGTACCGCGAGAAATTAGTTAAGCTCCGATTGAGACTTGAGACCCCTCTAGTGAAAGGGTTTAACTTGTAGGTAACGAAAAATAGTGTCGCGAGTTCGCTAGTACAAGCTACTAGGGTTAGTACCGCGATAAATTGGTTAAGCTCCGATTGAGACTTGCGACCCCTCTAGTGAAAGGGTTTGACTTGTTGGTGACGAAAAATAGTGTCGCGAAATCGCTAGTACAAGCTACTAGGGTTAGTACCGCGAAAAATTAGTTAAGCTCCGATTTAGACTTGCGACCGGTCAAATGAAATGGTTTAACTTGTAGGTAACGAAAAATAGTGTCGCGAATTTGCTAGTACAAGTTACTAGGGGTAGTACCGGTAGATATTAGATAAGCTCCGATTTCAACTTTCGATCGTTCAAGTGAAAGGGCTTCACTTTTAGGTGATGAAAAATAGTGTCGCGAGCTCGCTAGTACAAGCTACTAGGGTTGAAACTAATTTCTACCTGTACTAACCCTAGTAGCTTGTACTAGCGAAATCGCGACACTATTTTTCGTCACCTGCAAGTCAAACCCTTTCATTTTACCGGTCGAAATCTGAAATCGGAGCTAATCTTATTTCTATCGGTACTAACCCTAGTAGCTTGTACTAGCAAAGTCGTGACACTATTTTTCGTCACCAACAAGTCGAACCCTTTCACTAAAGGGGTCGCAAGTCTAAATCGGAGCTTAACCAATTTATCGCGGTACTAACCCTAGTAGCTTGTACTAGCGATTTCGCGACACTATTTTTCGTCACCAACAAGTCAAACCCTTTCACTTGACCGGTCGAAAGTTGAAATCGGAGCTAAACTAATTTCTCGCTGTATTAAAGCTAGTAGCTTGTGCTAGCGATGTCGCGACACTATTTTTCGTCACCCACAAGTCAAACCCTTTCACTAGAGGGGTCGCAAGTCTAAATCGGAGCTTAACCTATTTATCGCGGTACTAACCCTAGTAGCTTGTACTAGCGAACTCGCGACACTATTTTTCGTCACCTACAAGTCAAACCCTTTCACTAGAGGGGTCGCAAGTCTCAATCGGAGCTTAACTAATTTCTCGCGGTACTAACCCTAGTAGCTTGTACTAGCGAAGTCGCGACACTATTTTTCGTCATCTACAAGTCAAACCCTTTCACTTGACCGGTCGAAAGTTGAAATCGGAGCTAAACTAATTTATCGCGGTACTAAAACTAGTAGCAAACCCTTTCACTAGAGGGGTCGCAAGTCTAAATCGGAGCTAATATAATTTCTACCGGTACTTACCCTAGTAGCTTGTACTAGCGAACTCGCGACACTATTTTCGTCACCTACAAGCCAAACCCTTTCACTAGAGGGGTCGCAAGTTGAAATCGGAGCTTATATAATTTTTCGCGGTAATAACACTAGTAGCTTGTCTCAAGTCTAAAGTCTCATGTCTCAGGTCTAATCTTTCATGGCTCTTGTCTCATACCTCAGGTCTCATGTCTTATGTCTCATATCTCATATCTCAGGTCTCATTTCTCATGTCTCATGTCTCATGTCTCATGTCTCAGGTCTCAGGTCTCAGGTGTCATGTCTCAGGTCTCATGTTTCATGTCTCAGGTCTCAGGTCTCGTGTTTTATGTCTTAGGTTTCTAGTCTCAGGTCTCAGGTCTAATGTCCCATGTCTTTGGTCTCATTCTTCAAGTCTCTGATCTCATGTCTCAGATCTCAGGTCCCTGAACTTAGGTCTCAGGTGTCATGTCTAAAGTCTCAGGTCTCATGTCTCTAGTTTACATTCTCAAGTCCAGGTCTCAAGTCTCAAGTCTCAAGTCTCAAGTCTCAGGTCTTAAGTGTCAGAACTTCAGAGCTGCAGAATTCGAATGGTCTTTTTTTACACGGTTTTCGGGAATTAACACGGTTTTTTTTTACACGGTTTTCGGGAATTAGCACGGTTTTTTTTTACACGGTTTTTTTTTACGCGGTACGTATATCAGTGTAAAAAAAAACCTTACTGTATAAACATTAGCAAAAACAAACATGAAAAAGGTATTATTTTTTTCAGCAACATTTTCGCTGGCGGAGCAATGCGTCACGCTGAAAGGAGTCAGTATTTTGGATCCAGCAACTTCCCCAACGTTCCGCCCGTGTGTCGGAAATGAGACCTGGTGAAAACAAATCCAATCCTTCAGTCGGAAGGGTGTGGAGTGGTCGCCGTTTCAGGAGGATTCGTTTTCCAGTGGACCACAGTTTCAACTCGTAAATCCGGTGTTGGGTGCAAGATAGTTGTGGTAATTATGGTAATTATGATTATTGTTAGTGTGATAAGTGTATTATTACATCATTGATGCGTGAATAAAGTGTAATAAATGAAAATTTAATTTTTTATTTATTTATTTATTTTTTTCCTCGGACAGGGAAAGCCCGCTGGAGTTAAGCTTCTCTCAAGCCTCTTCTCCAACAGGCACAAAACCCTGTCAAAACAATTTTAACAATTCGTTTACACAATTTTTCCAAAATATGTATGAGCACTCCAGTGAGCGAAATAATGCTCTGTGAAGGAGTGCTTGGCACTTTTCGTTTGCTATTTCACAGTTTTATACAATATAATAGGATTATTAACACATGTATTTTAAATTCGTAGATTGTTGTGGGCTGCTGCGGTGGTGCGTGGGTTACTGATGGGGGGTGGCGGGTGGGTGGCGGTGGTTTGGAGTGGCGTTTGGGCGGCGGCGGGCTAGGTGGAGGGGCGAGAACGAAAAGATGATAATTATAAGTGGTGTGGCACAATTTTTTTTTTTTTTTTAACGGAGGAAACGGTTTATGTTCTGCTTGCAGATCGATAGCAGTTGCGCTTTAAATCTTGAGGGCGTTGAAGACTGTTTCAGGGTCTCTGGCAGGTTGTTGTAGAGTCTACTGGCAAAGTAGCTAGGTTTCTTTTTCCCGTATTCCGTCCTTACTCGGGGTAGGCGGAGATGATTTGCGTTTCTGGACGAACGGTGGGACGTCATTCTCTCGAGGCGTAAATTATGGTGGGATTCTCTGCTTGTCAGGAGTTTATGGGTAAATATTAGTGTTTGGAACTCCTGGGCACCTCGTATAGGAAGTACTGAATTATTCATGCCATATAGCAACTCAGAAGGATATAAATAAGGCAGCTTGAAGACAGTCTTGAGGACACGGTTCTGCATGGTTTGCAGTTCCCTAAGGCGGCTTTTACATGCTTTACCCCACAGCGATACTAGGTATTGTAACCTCGAGTGAAACAGCGCAAAATAGACGTTTTTCAACCAGTGAGTCGGAATAAACGCTGATATTTTCCATATTGCACCACAGACCGGAGCGAGTGTTCGTTTCAGTTGCTCTATATGGGCTGACCAGCATAGGGTATCGTCCAGAAGTAATCCCAGATATTTGAACTGGCGCACTCGTTCAATAATCGTATTGCCTATACGGATTAATGGCAGCTGCGGTATAGAGCGACGACCAGAGTTAAACAACATGTACGAAGTTTTTGAGAGGTTCAGCGAAAGCAGGTTGCAGTCGAAATATTGCTGAAGAACTTGCAGGTCGTTACCAATCCATTCCACTATCTGGAGGGGGTTGGAGTGACTATATGAAATTATGGTATCATCGGCAAAGAGCCGAACTTTGCCATGAAGGTTCAGTTGTGGAAGATCGTTGATAAAAACTAGAAACATCAGCGGGCCTAGGTTGCTCCCTTGTGGTACTCCCGTTGTAATGAATTTTTTGCTACTTGAGTATCCTTTCACAGACACGAATTGCTGTCGACCTGTTATGTAGCTTTCAATCAATCGATGAGGCTGACCACGTATACCATACCATTCCAATTTTTGCAACAACAAGGCGTGGTCAATTGTGTCGAATGCTTTCCTCAGGTCCAAAAACAGGGTACCAGCGTAGTTTCGATTGTCCAGGTCGTCGTAAACATCTTCCAGGAGTTCAGTTGTTGCTGTTAATGTACTGCAACCCTTTCGGAATCCATATTGGCGTGGACTTATAAGGTCGTACCTCGATAGATACTCACTTATTCTAGTGACGAGAAGTTTTTCCAGGATTTTGTTCAATACTGAGAGCGTTGAGATAGGACGGTAGTTTGAAACGTCTGAGTTGTCCCCAGACTTGAAAAGAGGAGTTACTCTGGCTAGTTTTAATGCTTCGGGGTAAACTCCGGTTCCGACTATTTCATTAAAGATATCTGTCAGGATATTAGAGAGCACCAAGTGATGTGTTTTTAGTGTGTCCACGGTAATATTGTCAGCACCAGGAGATTTGTTGGAATCAAGATTGCTGATTTCCAACAGTACCTCTGAGACGGATGCCGGTCTCAAAAACAAGGAAGGCGATGATTGTGAACGAAGTGAATTGTACTGTTGAATGTCTCGATTGCTTGCGATGTTAGCAGCCAATTGGGGGCCGATATTGCAGAAGTACTCGTTGATGCTGTTTGCTACTTGTGCTGGATCCACCTGAACTTCATTTCCAATCTTCAGCGTTATATTGTCACGCGATTTGGACTTACGGCCGAGGGCTTCGTTTAAGAATTTCCAAGATTGCTTTGGTGATGCTGTTTGCAAAAGTCTAAGAAAGTATGATCGTTTACACTGACTTTTCAGCTTTGCCAGTCTTCCGGAGATGTCTTTTAGAAGTTGCTTGGTGTGTTCATCTGCAGGGTGACGCTTGCAGTGCTTCCAGATCTTGTCTTTCGTTGACATAAGTTTCCAGACGTCGAATGTCATCCACGGGCAGTTCCTCTTCACCTTTGCTCTTATTGTTATTGTTTTTGTGGCACGATTCCGGATCTCGTTATATTTGTCGGCTATAAATACAATCTTTTCGTTAGCGCATGTTGTCGGCGGAATGTTCTGCAGCGCTTCTGCGAATTCTGCGTTTAGTTGGTGGTGGTTGACGATGCTCTTACTTAAGTATTGGACATCTTTATTGGTACTGCTCGACAGTGTGGTAACAATCATGTTGTGGTCGCTTATATCCGTGCAGATCGTCTCGTTCATTGCTGAAGCGGTGATGCTCTGTGAACATACAACATGGTCGAGTATATTCCCACTGGCTGGCCGTGTGACCTCATTGTTGACAACAAACATATTGTGTGATTCCAAAATCCTGAGATACTCGCCGACTATGTTGCTCGAAAGATTAACTGGCACGTTTGTATCACCCAGGAGGATTGAGTTAGGGTGCTTATTATCACGAGACAACTTGCTTTCAAGCTTCTCGACAAAACTGGCGAAGCGGAATGCAGGAGGACGGTAAACAGCATGTAGAGATAGTGGCCCGTTACCCAAGCGAACATGAAGTCGTATGTAATGAAATCCATCATCTTCTTCTATTTCCTCAGTATCAACGTTCAGACCACTACGTACATAAACGGCTAGTCCCCCATGCGATGTTTCACGGCAGGAAAATATTCCGTTGAACCCGTTTAGAGTAAACATTTGTGTATCTCCGGATTTAACCCATGTTTCACTCACCACTATTATGTCGATGTTTCTCGAATAGCGATCTACAAAATCTTTGAGTGAATCGAACTTTTCAGGATTGTTCATCCCGCGAATATTCCATTGTAGTAATTTTAAACCGTGTTTGTATGTTAAGCTATATTTATTTACTAAGAAATCATCTACACATTCATACATAAAATTTTTATTAATGTTATCATTTGGAGCCATTGTAGTATAAAAAGCTATTAACTATAAGGATATTCAACATTAACGACGCTTATTAGGAGGTTCGAGGACAGGTGATGACTGTAGCGAAATATCCAAGTTAGAAGTTTCAAGAGACCGTTTCGATTTTGGTGGTTCCAGTTTCCGTAAATCCTCTCTGGCACGAACAATCTCCACCTTGGAGTCAGATCGCCGTTTGGTGAGAACCGCTCCGTCTCTACCTGGCCAGACAAACTGTAGCCCAAGTTGTTCCTGTGCTCCGCGTACTTCCCGCAGCAGATCTAATCCTTGTGAGGTCAACTCATCGCGAATTACTACTCTTCCGGTTGATTTAGCATAAGAATTTCCGAGTTCTGATGAGTTCAACGGCCCACGCAGTTTTTTTTTGGCGAAAAGTTGTTCCTTCGATGCCTCTTCTTTGAAGACAACTTTGATAGGCGGGTGCTTACCATCTGGCTTTGCTGGATGTAGCCGTTTTGCTTCGACAATTGCACCATTTGGAAGGTCACAACCTAGAACTGTGGCTATGTTAGCGACGACGTTTCCTGTGACTTCGTTTTCTAAACAAGGGACGCCCAGAATCATAGCATTTTTGCTAAGAGCCTGCCGATTAAGACGATCCACTTCTTTCTCGAGTTTTTTAACATCTCCGCGTAGTTGTGATTGTTCATCCTGGACGTCTCTTACTTCGCTCCGAAGAACGTTCTGATCTACTTTCATCTGCCTGAATTCGTCGACGAAGCTATCAAATTTTTCCGCCAAAAAATCTTGACTTTTTTCGATCTCAACCACAGTTTCTTTTAGCTTTTCCTGTGTCGCGATATTAACGAGTTTCAGCTCCCTCATTTCATTCTGGGTTGCGAAGTTGCACTCCTTAAGGTCACGCATTTCGTTCAGCATCTTCTTCATCTCGTTCACGATACGATCCTCGGCAACTTTGTTCCCCCGCATCCGAAAGTACATTGCTTGGCAATCGCTTGAGCAGTAGTAGTCGGCGTTTTGCATTTTTTTAATTGCATTCCCCCGGATGTTCTTGCAACGAAAATGCGCACTTTTATGGCATTGTAGACACTCTATCACTTTGTTCGGGTCGGTTTCCACTCTTTCGCATACGACGCAAATTATTTCGTCTAGATCCATTCCGAGTTAAGGGTTGTTGACTGTTTGAGTGAAATATTTCACGGCCAGTAGCAGATGAAATGTTTCACGACGACCTGACGCGACGCTTCACGACTGTTTACAATAACAATAATGAGCAAGGTGAAAGAGGAAAAAAGTAAAATGGATAATCCAAACGTTTTCACCTGAATCCAACGACGAATTGATTTCGACGGTTTCCTGCTCGTAAGTACCAAGACTCCAGATTTCCAATTTCGTCTAAGTCAGCACCAGCACCACTCTTTGTTTCCAGTTCTGTTTCAGTATTTTTGTTGGGATTTCCCAGAGAAATACGATGAAGACGGTAGAGCAATTTGCAGACGAACTATCTAGTTTTCTTCTAGTGTAGTAAAAAAAAATAAAATCTGAAAATGTTTTTTTTTTATTTTTCACGAATAAGAAAATTTTCTTTTGTTTGTGTGCGTGCTACATTCCCGTACGATTCAGAATACGATACTCAAAACGTTGGAAGAATCGGATCGTTATACAACTTTTACTCTTAATGTTCAGTTACAAGAGAACATTAAGAATAACTGTAACTAAAACAGTTTGATGTTCGGAATACGTTTTCTATGAGCGATTTTCGTATGTTATCTCAACTGTTTGCAGAACAGTCTCCCCATACAATTGTTTTAACAGTTTTAAACAGTAACATAACTTAACGCCATATTCAACAGACCGTCGTTTTGGAATTCAAGATAAGTGCAATGTTTTTTTATGGTTTCGGATATCATTTTCTAAAAGTTTTTTTACACTGTTTCTTAACGTTTTATTACTACTACAGGAACCGTTATGTTACAATATTTTCGTATTCGGGAGGCTCGCTACCTGAAACAAAATTAGGGACAAAAATCGCTCAAAATTTAAAATTCGCAAGTATGCGCACGATTTTTCTTTTGGACATGTTTAAGGAAGTTAGAAGAATTCGTGTGATATGTGATTTTTTTCCCGGCGGAGCCCGGAAGATAAACTTTAACACGAATTTGTAAAAAACAATATAAGTTTTTTCAAAAAACATTGCACATTTTGTTTAGCTTCTCTACTATATGTGTTTATTAAGAAATGAACGCAATTTCAATTTCAACAATACATTGGTCATATTATAACTGAAGATTTGTAGAAGAAGCTTTGTTAATAGTCACATTATTCTGCGTGTTACGTAGCTTGTAATTGTACGTGTTTACACCAAATTTTGGAAGACAAAATTTATAATTTTGATACATCCATTTTTCGAGTTATGCCATTACGAACTCACTACACCGATGGTTTAAAATCGACAATACTAATATACAACAACTATCTAACAACCGAAAAAACCTTAAAAAAATAGTTTTTTTTTTAATTTTAATTTCGAGTTTTTGGCCAAGATTTGGGGTACAATACTCCTGTGTGCGTCGGTCAATCGACGCCGGACCCTTAGATAGGTAGGCGATGAAATCGCCACGCTAAGAAATTGCTCTAACTTTTTAACCGTTGGGTAGAATTTAATGACAATTTGAGTGGATTTAGTTCATAGTGCATTGTTTACATCCTGCAAGTTTGGAAGACCTGTGATCAAAACTCTTGGAAATGGAATCGAAATAACAGCTCGTACGTGATAAAATCTTGCGCATTCATCACGAGAACAAGAATCTCTCGCATCGTTCCATCGCTAAAACGTTGGGATTCGGAATTCCACGGTGTCGCGAGTGATTAAGCGGTTCGAGGAACGATTGACCACCGATCGGGGAAAAGTATTCCGTACAACATCGAAAATCACACCCGCTCAGTTGGGGCCTTCAACCTACACCCGAACGCCTCCATTCGGGATGTGACTGAGAAGCTGCACCTAAGGCTAAGCCGAAGTTTTGTCCAGAAGGCCAAAAGGCTGGACTTCGAACGTTCAAGGTACAAAAAAACCCCTAATCGCGACGAGAAGCAGAATAAGTCTGCCAAAACCCGTGCCAGGAAGTTGGAAAAGCGATAGCTGATTCGCATCAAAGTCGATCACTCAAGCTCACTACCCGACCTGGTGTATCAGAAGTGAATGAGATACTTACTACAGTAAGTGAAATAGCAATTGGCGTTGAGGACCAAAAATACGAAAAAAGGGTGCGAAATAAGAATAGTACCACTTGTGTTTTTCAACAAAAACAAGATTATTTCTAAAAAATTACAGTGTAAAAGTGAATAATATTGCTTCTACGAATTATTTGAATAGATAACTGCATATTAAGGAGTTTTCTAAAATTCCAAAGGTTTTAAAAGGGGCTTTTCAGAGATGCTCCTCTAGCGTTAAGGAATTTGATATTTGAGCTCATTAACAATCATTAGTATGACGCAAAATGATGAAACATAGATTTGAGGCTGAGTTTGAATCCAAAAAACAGGCTTCAAATTCAAAAATACTAATATTTTTAAAAAGTCAAACACTATTTCTCCAGCTTTTTCAACTCCGTACTGCTTTGAGAGGAAAACACCATAAACGTCTCTCCCGATGGATAGAAAAAAAGAAAAAGATTCTTGTTCGCAAGAAAAACCAGGTTGCCATCTCAATATATTTGATTAAAGTGAACCAGTTTTGACCCAGTGTTTCATTTATTTGTTGATAAAAATAAATTTTAGATTTTAAATCCTTTCTTTTTAATATTTCCTAGTAGGTATTTCAAAACAACATGAAAAAATTCATCCAATTGGAATAATTGGAAAATTGTGCAATGAATAAATGCTTTTAATTCTAAATTAACACGTTCGTCGCCACGCTCATTTTGGTAGTTTTACTAGCCGGGCCCAAAGAAATCTTCAGAGAGAGAAAGCAAAGAGGGAGAACTCCCATATGACTTAGACATTGTGGTACAAATTCATATAAAAAAAAAACTACGCACATGGTACTTTTGAGAAAAAAAACATATTTGACTCAAAAACATGAGTGCCTGTTTTAAATTTTACAGTCGGGTATAATAATTTTACTATGGAGTCGGAGAAGCTGATCGTGACTGAACTCTTTAAATATTTTTGTTGTTTATACTAATTAATGAAAATTATTTATCAAACTCTTGAGTAAACAAACAAAATTAGGACTTCTTTCAAATTTTCTAATTTTGGAAAATCTTTTTCAGAGCATCGGGAGAACACAGTCAAATTAACCGGCTTGTGTCGGAAGTGTGAATTTTAATTAGTTCAATAATGTCATAACGCATAGTAATTTACTATTTGAATCAAGCTTTACATGCATACTAATGTCTATCAGAACACATTCTAGTTTAACATGAAACATATCAATTATACTACGCACAAAGTAAAACAACGCATCCTTTCATTGAAAATTTTACTAAAACGCAGTCGAATTTACGATGCGCAGCCTTTAGTAGTTTTACTATGCTTTTCTTTTGAGTGTAGGATAAGGCACTGTCCTCTATGTCTGAGTTGAAGCTGCTTATCCTGGACACTTGCTGGAAGTTCAAAAACTAATCACAGACTGTCGCTAGTGAAACGAAAAATTTCATTTAATAGCTAAGGCACGTCTGATTACCTAATCCGAGATGCCAGCACGTCGCGAATAACTACCGCTAGACACGTGCAGAGTGCAGTGTAATCAAAATAAGATTTTTTTTATTTCTTAACGTTTACTAGACCTTTAACTTATAAAAAGTAATTTTGTGTCGAGGGTCAAAAATAAGAATTATAAAGTAAAAATCTACAGAATTTCAAGCAAAACTGATCTAACAAGGTAGTTCCAATACTGCTATGGAAACCAATCTTATGATTTTATTTTTTAAAACTAAATCGATACCTACTGCTGAAAATCAAAATGAAAATTTGAAAAAGCTAAATAAACTAGAGTGCATTATAAGTTGAAACAAAAAAAATCAACCATAGTTTCGTCGATCAGACACGTGTTCATAATTTAGCTACACAGTTGTTATGCGCAAACAGTCAATAAATTTTGTTGGTGTTAACATAAGTTGGAATGAACGTATATTGCCAAAAAATATAAAATCGCCCACCTGGAATACTGTTGAAGATATCGCCTGTGTTGCTCTAAAATCACGGACAACGTTTAGAAATAAATATCACATTATTCACTGTGCATAATTATCGTCCATAAACCAATAAGGATCGTTTTCATCTTCCCCACTTATCAGCTGCTTTAAAGATTTCCCCTTCTGGCGCACATACTCCTGGTACCATTTGTTGATGATGCTGGCTTTGCGTTCCTCGAAATAACTAATAGCATCGTTGACGAAAATGTTATTCTCAAGAATAAAATCGGTCCCCAGAGCGTCTCGCGACAACTGATCCGCATAATCGTTCCCCGGAAGCTCGATATGTCCCGGAACCCATTGAATTGTGGTTCGATTACGCTGAGCCAACCGTAGGATCTCATTGGCAACGGAATTGCGCACCCGAGTATTTTTACTCTTCTTCAGAAACAAACATGCCGGTTGACTATCGGTCAATAGGACAGCATTTTTGATACACTGCTCATCTATGTGTTTCATCGCCACCTTGATGGCCAATGTTTCGGCTGTCATAATACTAGTGTCCAGCTTCAGCTGCATCATTATACGGGTATCATTCGTTTCATCATAAACACCGATACCGCATCGTCCATCCACTGACTTACTAGCATCTGTGTATATACGAGGTTTACCGTAGTACTCAGTTGCTAGTAGATATTCAACCAGATGCCTTAAAGTTTCCGGCTCATATCGGTTCTTACTGCTGCTAGCCAACTGATCAAGGTTCCCACAAATCTGAACTTCCGTAAACAATTCGTTCACTCGTATGTGTTTTGCAATTGCTTCAAATATGTAACGGTTCTCGAGAAACATTCTCTGGACCAGAGACAGCTTTTCAAGGTCAACTTTGAAGCCGCAGCTGGTTAGTTCTTGAAGTTGGCTATACACATTGTTGTTCCGGCGACAGTGGTGAGCTATCTCTCTTGCTGCAGCTATTTCTCGCACAATGCTCATCTGTTCCTGGCGAGCGAAATCGGCTTTCTGATTTTTCCGAATTACTAGCAGAGCCAAAGGATCGGAACTTCCATCGGGACAGTGAAAGTAAGTGGCTCGATGCTGTTTCGATAGGCCCACACAACAATAATCGTTGCATCTACTGAACAACTTCCTGCACAGCATTAGCCAAACTTCATACGTGGAGTACATTTATTGAAAAAAGTAGCATCAACCTCACCCAAGGCTTATTCTAATTTACATAACAAACTTAACTACGCAATTGAAGGGACTTTTTAAATGCTTTCGAAAGGATTTTCTGGAATGTTATTACACGTTTTTCCTGTTATGTAGCTTTTCAACATAAGTCACTGCTTTATAACAGGTACAAATTAAGGAATTCACTTCTACGACTTAGTGCGTCGTTTAAAATTTTGGGCTTTGAGAAAAACCAAGATTAAACACTGCACCGATGTCACTGAACTGCACAAAATGCAAATCATAACAGAGCAACGACGTCGTCATTCGACACCGCGGCGCGTGGTAAACATTATACGGTAAAATTAAAGAATGCAAATTTTATGATAGAATAACCTAAACCTAGATCAACATTTAAGAATGCCCTACATTGAAAACTTTGTTTAAAGGTGGACTCCATATTAGTTTTGAATATATTTTTTAAAGATTATTGTTTTGTATTATTCCTTTATTTGAAACAGCTCATACCCTAGAGGCTTTAAGGAGCCAAACTTGTTTTGTTTGATTACGATTGTTCGCTTAATCTAGATGAACACGTTTCGAAGAGAACAGGAAGAGATAGGGAAATATGAAAATAAAAAGAATTAATAATTATAAACGAAGAGGATGAAGATCCATAACTTTGAGGAAAAGGTACATTTCATACATGTATCGAGATCTTTAATAAACACATATACAACGGCTTTTTATATTTTTGGTTTTTGTCAATTGGTTGAAATTTGACGGTTTATTTAAGCTTAAAATTCATTATTTTCGTAAACGTGAGTTTAATGCATTGTTATTATGCTTTAAATTAAGTAAACTTATTTTAAAAATACTGAAAGTAAACAGAAATTTATACTGCTCTCAAATATTTTTCAAATATTTAGAAATTTTTAGTTAAATTTCAAAATTTGTTTGATGAATCTTTTTTTGGGAATTGAAAATTTTGATAGTTACATAAATAAATTAAAGTTTTTTTAATTCTCCTCCCAACAAAATTTCAATGCCAAACTCAAAACTGAGTTCGATCGCCAATTCCTCGAAATTTTTCATATACAACTCTGCGACCGATTGTTCTCACTTTTACCGGTTCTTGGTTAAACGTGTAGCTTCTTTGATTTTTGCTAGGCGGCCTGTCAACAGTTTTTCATCAAAAATCGCTGAAAAGTTTAAAGTTCTAGATTATAACTACTTATTTTTACTGTTTAATAGCAGTTGTGTTTGCTCCAAGTGAAAAACATTGTTTCTATCACCAACTTTTGCACATTCCATCAGAAATTCACTGAAAACCGCTCGCTGTTGAAAAACAACAATGGCGGCCAGGACTAGCCGAATTGACGAAAGTGCTGACGATGGAGTTCCGGCTGAATTTTGGGAAAATTTCCTGGAGGATACGATCATGGACGACATGAACGAAATGCCTACGGAGGAACAAACCAAGAAAAAGAAGGAGGAAGATCTGGAGAAGGTGAGGAAGTTCAACGAGGCATGGAACATAGCTCCACCGGTCGAGGAAACCCGGGTTGTGGTAATGGAACGGCAACCAGATCCAACACCGGAACCGGAATCAAAATCCCTTCCGGAGCCGGAAACGAAGACGTTACCGGGGGACGAACCACATACCGTGGAAAGATCGGTATCGCCGGATGATTGTACGCTCGTTTCAGAGGTTCGTGAAACGATTGCTCTTGACGACGAACCAGTTCCGGAAAATTCGGTGGTTGTAATTCCTTCAGAGGGGCAAGCCAAGGATCCTCGTTTGAAGCGTCTAGAGGACTCCTCAGTACAAAGTCCCTCTAGTCCAACACAAGAATCTAGGAATCTGGAGTCAAGTCAAGGTCCACGGTACTTCCAAAGAGATACGGATCGTGATCGGGAGGAGCAGTTACGTCGAGAGAGGGAAGATTTCGAAAGGGCTAGAAGTCGCCTCCGTGGCCGTAGTCCGCAAGTAGTTTCGGATGAGGATGATGATGACTCGAGGCATCGATTCGGCAGGGCACGTTCCCGTTCCCGGTATGGAAGAAGCAATTCTCGTACTCGATCTAGAAGCCCGAGACGAGGTCGTAGCAGCCGCAGGTCCCGATCACGGAGCCGAGATCGCAATTCACACTCACGGCGTAACTCTCGGTCGCGATCTGGATCTCGGGCGCGGCGATCCTTTGCCGACGAAATGAGGGACAAACTCAGCAACGCAACAGGGAACTCGGACGCACCGGCATCGGTAATGTCTCAGATGTCTGCCATGATGCAGATGATGATGGATCCGAAGAATATGAACATGATGAATATGATGAACCCCATGATGGCCATGATGATGAATCCGATGATGGCCGCGGCTACAGCGGCCGCTTCTAATGCCAGCAAATCCACAGGGTCGGGGACAAACGATCAGCAGGACAAAAAAGACGACATCACAGCACAGGTAACTTATCATTCCTTAAAATGTTTTAGAAATTGAAAATTGTAACTTACCATGTTTTAAGTAGCTAGTTAATCAAAGTTAATGTAAACCATAATATGTTCATATGACTTGTAGATTTGAAAAGCATCTAATATCCATTCCATTTTTTTCAGCTTTTTGTCGATGGCAAGATTAACCTATCAGATTATTTGGCATCTAAGAATCATCATGATGGAAAAAAATCTTCAAGAGTCAGCTCAAAAGGTAAAATTAACATATTTAGTTATAAAAGATAATACTGAATAGTATTCTATCTTACAGTGGTACAACGTATCAAGGAGGCAATCGGGATTTTGGACAAACAGGAAACTAAACTTCAATCAGCTAAATTTTTGTATGTAGCTCCTACATACCATTCAGATTTGAAGAAGCTGGACAATCGATCGCCGCTGATATGGAACGATCAGAATGTGTTGTATGCCATGAGCAGCAAATCGAAGGACGTCGTTCTGTGCGAACCGTTCCGCAATGTCAACCAGAAGATGAAGCAGATGATCGACAGGCTGGGTCTTGACGAGGGTAACGTTTCTCAACGCATTGCTCAGCGCAAACGAGAATTCGAAGCTAATCAATCGGTTGCCGACGTGGGTACTATCCAAGCGATTACAATCGTTCCTGTAAGAGGTGGTGCAGCTACCAAGCGTATTATTGACCGTTCAATTCAAACCGAAGACCTTGGATGTTTCGAGTGTGTACAGAGACGTAATAAAACGTACGTATCAGCCACCACTCAAACTCAAACGCGAGCCCGTACAGCGGAAATCAGTGTTCAAACTGACCGTGACCGAAACGTAGAAATGAATTCAATGAGTGATCTGAATGCCAACCAAGTTAAGATCATCAATGAAATTATGAAGTACATGAAGAGACGTCAGGTATCGGGAAGCATTACCAATCTGATGCATAATTTGGAGCGAGATGCGCCGGAGCTTCGAAACCAACACTTGAATGCCGGATTGCATTACGTTTCGGAAATCCATGAAAGAAATGAGCGAAATGCAACTCGTTATGCTGGTCCCAATCCATTCAGTGCGAATAGCCGTGGTTCTCGGGATCCTAGGCAGGCAAAATCTTTCGAGGATTCGCATCGTGGAGTTGATTTCGATGCCATCAATCAAGTGACATCGCTGATGCCGGCCGGTTTCCGTAAATCACCTGATCGTCAACCCAACAGAGGCTACAGGCGTCAGTGGTAGGTATCCGTTGATGTGTTGAATCGTTAGATGATCGCCGCATAATCTTTCAAAATTGAACTAACAAACATACATTTAAATGATTCAAAGATACTTACTTTTGTTTTTTTACTTTTGTTGTGATGTATCACCAATATTTAGTGGTTATTGTAGGTATAATTGTAATTATTTGAAAGTTTCAAAAGAATGCTATGGCCTCAAATTCTTAGTTTGTAACGTTAATAAAATATGCCCACAATTTATGCGTTCCAATTTCTGTTGTGTAGATCGATTCGAAATAGGTAATTATTAATCTTAAAATGACCACATTACATAAACTTTAGATCACAATTTGAAAAAGAAAATCAACTTTGTTTTAAATATACGCAATGAAAATTATCAGGCAGTTAAACCTGATAATTTTCATTGGGTATATTTAGATATTGCACTGAAAGTTTAAGAGAATCAACCTGATGACAAATCGAAATAGTTTTATTTTAAGTAGGTAATCTGGGATCATTATTATGTAGTTTTCAGATCTGAAGATCATTACTTTTTTAAATCATGCGAATTAACGTAACAACATTACACATTGTGATTTCAAGCATATTGAAATTGATAGCATCTCTATACTGAT
Source organism: Uranotaenia lowii (assembly GCF_029784155.1). Lineage (NCBI taxonomy): Eukaryota > Metazoa > Arthropoda > Insecta > Diptera > Culicidae > Uranotaenia > Uranotaenia lowii. Next base: position 301,056,415 of record NC_073693.1, on the reverse strand, counting down.
GCATGAAACCATATTATTTTCCAGATCTAGATGATGGTTATTTGGAGGCCTTCAGGTAACACCAATGTAAATAACATAAATATATTAGTTTTAAACAATATGACTTATTGTCCCCCCAAGTAATTCAATGGTTAAACAGAAAAAAGTGAATAGCCCCATGGCTTAGATAAATCGACTATCGAAAATCAAACGTGCTACAAACTTCAATGATTCCTAGGCCCCCCAGAATGTCGCATGCCAAATTTAAGGTCAGATCGGATCAAAGGACATTTTTTTAAATCAATCTGTTAATTATCGTTTTACGTCATACTAAAAATAAATTCAAACAAAAAATGCATTTCATCAGCCCCTGGACGCCACAGCATCCAATTCAACCTGTATCCTTTCCAACTGGTTGTACAGCTCAACAATCTCGTCACAGTTTAGCTCCAAATTGATCACATTTTTAGTCGTTCTTAGCTCTAGCTGACCAAGTGCTAGTTTATCCTTTTGCCGGGGCTCCGAAGACAGCTGAGCCCGAACCTTCCAGGAAACATCTTCCAGCTGATTTGATGTGCCACCGGGGTTTTCCGCAGACTGCTGATCTGATTCCAGTGAATCCAGAATAATTTTGGTGGCCTGTATCCAACACTTGACGAATGCGTTTGCCTTTGCCTCGTTCAGCTGAAGCCGCTGCCGAAGATCCGTTTGCAGGGTGGAAGGTTTTAGCATAAATTTGAGCGACCTTTTAACCAGATAGCCTAGCGTTTTCAACACCACCTGAAATTGTGGCTCATCGAAACCTGAAGCAAGCTGCAGCTGTTGGACGTCGGCTATACAGTCATTATTTGTAATATCTTTGGGACTATCAATTGTGGTAAAAAGATACTCAATAATGCTGACGAAACATTCATCGGAAAGGCTCTGATTGCACAGGTTGATTCCATTAGTCAAGCTGAAAAAAAATGGTCTCGGTAACTATTAAAACATTGAATGCTTATCGATTAGCTTACCCATCAGTTGAAGTAAACCAAATCGGGTGCTCCATTTTTATTTATTAATTTTTATAAATTTTTAAACTGTATATTAACACTCAATGGAAGATTGATTAAATTATGAAGAAATTCGTTTTGTGAACATATGTAAACATGAAACACAACCCGGAAACCAAATCACAAATACTATAATTCATATGAAATCTCGCACTAAAATTTCAAATGGTCTTAACAACTGAAAGAGGAATACGTATTTTCAAGCTGAGTTATCTTAATTTTAAGAATCCTTTATTTAACACAAGACTTATTTCAGAGGGTTTGCATTTGTATGAAAACTGAAATATATTGCTGATCCACTCTTTTTTTCTATTTCTGCGATAGCTGATTAGGGCTCCCGTAGGGTACCACTGTAAAAAAAAATTACAGTATTCAAGAAAAAAATGAGCACTGTTCTACATAAGGATTATTTATCGACTGAAATTAAATCGGATGAACAAGCGGAAAACATTGAAAGATGATTTAATAAAAAGTTGTCAAACAAACATGTATACCAAATATTATTATCGGATTATCTATTGTTTATAAAACAAAAAATTGTGTTTGCCTTGAGCTTGGTCAATCAGCGGTCAAAATCACGGAAAAATGAATAATAAAAAAAACCTGTTTGCGATGGGGTCAACCAGCGGACAAATTCATGAAAAAAAAATGAAAACCTGTAGTTGTTTAAATAAGTTTAGAGTTCAACGACACGGTAGCGATCATTCATTGAATATTGGATTTCGTGCTATGTTTTGCAGTCGGAGTTATCCGTATAAAGTTTAACTGAAAAGCGGTTAGCGTGTATAAAACTGTCAGATTTTATACTGATTTGACAGATCGCACAAATTTCGCAGTTATGAGTGCGCAGTTCTATTTTTTGCGATGCGAATGGTATTATTTCCTATAATAGACTATTCACCGTACACAACTCCTTTTTTTAACTTCTCATATACGATTTGTTACATTTTAACGACAACATAATTGAATTCGACCAGCATATAAAGTATCAAAGACGCATTTATCGCATCAAAAATCTTTTTTTTTAATTTACAAGTTGTTTTATTAAGGCATTTTACTTATAAAGTTTTTATGTGCCGGGAGTATTTTTCCTAACTTTGGGTTAGTAAGAGGGGGGCCGTAATCGTCGCGGCTACTCAACTGTTAATTAAAATTTTATTATAGGAAAGGAAAGGGGATTAACTGGGGTCACTTCCAAGAACAGTTTCCGTTAGGGTCCGGTGGTGGCTTCCTGTAGCTGTGGTTTCATCAAAAATCTTCGTCATGCCAAATTAGTTAATTCTCAGGCTATGGAAAAATGTGTTTTCAACAATGTAGATTGTTTTTTGTTTTGTCTGGGATTTTAACGCTCGTAATTAATTCAATTTCAATGAATACTAAGAATAATAATATTTCATTCCGATGACTTCATGTTTTGTCCTCTCTTGCAAAATAATGATTTGAAGATTGATTCAAGAATTTACTTCTTAACTTTTCAATGAAATTAGTGAGTAAGAGTGAATTTTTTAACTGTGTTTACTGCTCCGGCTAGCCTACCGCACGGAAGGCTACCGTCGCGCGATTAGAAATTTTCCCAGTAACCGCAATATATTTAAAGAATCCTCTAGCTAGTAAAAAAAATGGAGACGTAAGCTGAGGTTTATTTTGAAATTAGAAAAGCAAAAGTTGTTTCAAAAAATTTGCATAGGTGCTTGCCCAAAAATATTTTTTTTCAAAGGCTTGAATCGCCTATTTACTAAAAGATATCGTTAGTGAACGTAAAGGTCATAACGGTTAGATAGATGGATAGTTCTGTCTGGCTGTAATGAACCGGTCTAACGATAACTGACAGCCTTTTTAGCAACCAAAGCGCCACCTGTTGCACAATAGCTTAATATTCTTGTCTTGGGAGGATGCCACACGCAAAATGCGTAATTTCATTTGAATTTTAAGTGATGGGTCAAGTGAATTCACTTAAGTGACTGGTCAAGTGAATTACTCTATGACGTTCGAGTGAAATTTATCTGAATTTCTAAGTAAGTTTCTAGTTAATTATCTCTTGCGTTTTTAAATAAAAGAACATTTATAGAACTCCACTTCCATTTCAAATACTTACATTACACTTTCGCCATAAATTTATTGATTGGAAAATTCCATCGTAATCCCAAGGCAAATCGGTTACTGCGGATAGTGCTTCTTCTAAATCTTCCCTTCTGCAAACCAGAGAATCTGTGAAATTCAACCCACAAGCTGAAACATGATAACACCTTTAAATAACTTTTTCTTACATCACGTTTTACACAAACTTCCGCCAAAATCGCCTAGTAAAGTATTGAGAAAATCCAAATCCAGCATAAGCTTTAAACTCTGCTCTTTAGAATTTGCCATTTTGAACTCTGAAAATAAACACAATTACAACCCGACATTCAATTGAAATCCAAGTGATGGAGAAGTAAATATTTTTTCCCACTTCAAATTCAAGTGACGACTGAAGTGAATGTGGATGAATTCACTTGAAATTTAAGTGACTGCCAAGTGAAATGTATACGTCGCACTTGAATGGAAGAAAATCACTGGATCCTTGTTTTCAAGTGAAAAATCATGTGTATTTTAAGAGTGAATTTGGGTTCAGTGGCAAATATATTTAAAAAAACCAATATACCTCACTCTTCAAAAAACAAACACGCCATCATATGGAGAAAATTCTAACTATCATGTATAAACATCGACGATCTGAACTACTTCTGGCAAATTTCTGACTTGTAGATGGTACTGTTCTGCCCATATTTGATAAACGGTCTAATGTGCCATGAACACCAACGCGAGAAAAACGCCAAATCAACGTTTTAACAATTTTTCTGCATCCTGATACCCAAAATAAAGTAGATTAATGTGCATAACAATCATTGTAGGTGTAGGACATAGGCGGTTGAGGCGGTTGCAAATTTAGATAAAGAGTTTATGAAAATAATTAATTTCAATCTCAGTAGTCACTTTATCAAATATGACGTGAACTAAAGTTGACAAATAGCTCTGAATTTGCCTGATGTGCATACGTTTTCAAATATTGCTGCGATTGCTCACGCCCATAACCACCAAGCCACAAGAACACAACAAGAAGGGATTAGAAAAACTTTCTATAAGAAGACACCGGTTGCTGCGAATGATGATTCAACACATCATGCACATTAGACAATTTATCAAATATATTGCACATTAGACAAATTTTCTTTAGGGTTGTATGCTTCCACCAAGGGATTTTTTGAAAAATGAATAAAGTAGGGATATATTATAGAGTATAAGCTATCAAATGGCACAATTTTCTCCATTTTGAAAAAATGGCATATTAGACCGTTTATCAAATATGGGCAGTGTTGTCGCTTGGGGTGGTGATGGTGGTACCACTGACCACACTGACTTGACTCTTAGAACAAAAATTCAACAATTTTCTGTCTAATTCTTTGTTGTCAGCATTTGCAGGTTCGCAATACCGACGGCAGGTGGCGAACCTGAAAAATTTGACAAAAAATGCCCTGTAGGACAATGGTCCGAAAATCAATCAAAACAAACACTCAGGATGCGTTTCCTGTTGGAAACATTCCGATTGTATAATGGGATAGCGCCTCTCGCTACTGCTTCGCCTGGCTGGTATGCAATCTCGATCAGCGCTCCTATCAGCTATGCAAACCGAGTCGCATCATTCAGAATCATCGGTTCAGCAAACATCGCATATCGGAGATGAGTGAGATACAAACTGATCCATTCTGAATGTAGCTCACTCAGTATCTGCCTGAATTATATGAAATTCAAAATTATTTTTTGCAGGACGAGAAAAATCAAACAGTTGTGCGGGACACCATGAATTCTCAGTAGTTTTAACGTGACGTACGACATTTTAATAAGAGAACTTGTAAAAATTGAAAAACACGGCGAAAGTGAACATCTTTCCCTCACAAACACAACTGCAATTTGATTTTGATCATACTGATGTTAAAAAACGTTATAACAACAAATAAATTTATTAATTTGCTTTATATCAAATCAAACAAAATACGCTAATGATCGGCTTCATGTATCATTCACTCACTGCCTGATCCATTCACTCCTGATCGAAGACCAACAAGATTCGCCATATGCATTGCGCATTGGTGATATTCCAATTTGATGATGGTGCTGCACTGTTTTGACAGCAAGCATCGTGCGAGGTGATCTGTATTTTAGCGATGAATTGAACGATCGATGATCGGGTAGGTCCAGTAGCAATCAATAACGAAACCCGACCGCTGTACGTTCAGGTGCGAAGTGCAATCAGAAACATTCATTGAAAATGAGTGATATTCAGAACACTGCTGTAGGAAAAATGGTACTGTTTAGCCCGATTTTATCGTAGAAATTGCGTGTTTTATTTTGAAAGTTGGGTGGCATTTCCTAACTGGGATAGCATTTCTTCAAATCGATCGATGCGCACTCTGGAATCGACATTGCGTACTGTTGGAAAAATTATTTTTTTTCTGGAAAAATTATCCAGAAAACGAAATCGAGTGTCCAGTCAGTATGGTCAGTGGTGGTACTATCAGTGACTTTAGTAGGAACTTTCGTCGGTAGGTGGTGCTGACATGTGTGTCCTGGATGAGATGTATGGAGAAGGCTGACAGCAAATATTTTAAAACAAATATATACCCCACTGTAAGCCTTCTCCATACACTCAGAAATTTAAAAAAAAATATCTCGGTTATTAAAATTTTGAGAAATATCTACGGCAGTGGCATCTAGTGATGGAAATCGGAATGAAACCAAACGCTGAAAGGAGAAATAAATAGAAAAAGCAAGTGAAAATCGTTTAATTTTTGTAAAAGTTCTGTGGTCAATGTGCATTATTGACCATAGTGTATACAAAACAGATGCACTTTTCCTGTTAATAATTACGTGCTGCTACTGATTCCATTCTTTTTTAAGATGATTTAGCCACACACAAAATTTTCGAGGCCGGGAATTAGCAAAAATTTGCTCAAATTTGACCAGCTAGAAACTTAGCAATCAATTTAGCAAAATTTTCGAACTGAAATTTTAGCAAACGAGAGAAAAAATTAGCCGCCGCAATTTTTGCTCACTTTTTTAGCAAAAACCGGTAGAAAAGAGCCCCGGATCTGAAATTTCAAAATTTATAGTTTTTTCTCTGCTAATTCGAAGGGAATGGTTGATCATGAATGAGAATGCACGAAAAATTTCACTTTTAATTTATTTTTCACCTTTTTTCGGAAGTTCATTTACCACTTTTCGTTGAATTGAAAGTAATTCGTTCCGTTCCTGAACGCACCTTTTGGCGAGCGAAATGCCAAGGGCCGACCCTCATCAACGAATGCACCTGGGTTGTGTCGGATGCAGCGCGTTGACATGCCAGTTGTGGTCACTCTTTATTTCCAGACTGTTGCAAAAAGAAAACCGTCGTGTTTACCGGCAGTTGCAACCTGGTAGGAAAAACAAACAATTTGGAATTTCACAATCGGAAAATCGGTACACTTCAAGATCGGCCCTTACCTGTACGCATCCGGTGTCTATTTGACCACCAGTTTTACGTTGAACTAGCTACCAAACCAACCACAATCATCGAATAATCGGAACCGCACTGATCAATTCGATTTGTTGTTCTTCTCCCAACTGACGACGGCTGCTGTCTATGAACAAAGCGGCTAGAAAACCTTACTTTTACTAAAATCAAGCAAGATTAACTTTCTTATTACTAAAATTGAGTAAATTTAGTTTTTTGCTAACTCGAAAGTAAAAAAATATTTTTGCTAACGGAAAGTAACAGCGAATTTTTGCTAAGTGGAGCTCCGAAAGTTTTGTGTGCACACATTCAAAAAGAATGGATTCTGGATGCAGTCAAGTTCAGGGGCATTTTGTAACTGAAGAATCTAGCACGTGATCATACCCTTTTAGTTGGAACTCAAACGCACAAATCACAAAGCGTTGTTTGAACAATATAATATTCCGGTTATTAAATTTTATGCATTGGATCATTACACGCCAAGAAATTATTCGGGTGCATAGATTTAAACAACTGAAATAGTTATTTTTAATATTTCGGAATATTAACGTCAGTGAAATGTCCGAGTAACTAAAACATAATATATTTTATATTTTTTTCATTTCTGAGTGTATACATCTCATCAAGAACACGCATGTCAACACCACCTACTGACGAAAGTTTCTACTAAAGTCACTGATAGTACCACAATCACCACCACCGAGTGGCAACAGCGCCACCTACCATTCAGAAATTCGCCAGAAGTAGTTCAGATCGTCGATGTTAACACATGGTAGTTAGGTCTTTCTCCACATGATGGCGTGCTTGATGTGTCGCCTTGTTTTTTGAAGAGTGAGGTATATTGGTTTTATTAATATATTTGCTGTCAGCCTTCTCCATACATCCAATCAAGGACGCGCATGTCAGCACCACCTACTGATGAAAGTTCCTTCTAAAGCCACTGATCGTACCTCTAGCAGCAACAGCGCCATCTACAAGTCAAAAATTCGCCAGAAGTAGTTCAGATCGTCGATGTTTTTACAGGGTAGTTAGAACTTTCTCCATAGGATGGCGTGCTTGATGTGTCGCCTTGTTTTTTGAAGAGTGAGGTATATTGGTTTTACTATTTTTGATAAAATGCAACAATGAAAACAAAAGTTTTTTTTTTTTAATTTGGAGTACTCAAAAATGAAAAAAAGATAAAAGATTCAAAAAGTTCAAAATTAAATTCAAACAAAAAACTGAAAATTACAAAAAAAACAACAAAAAAATGATGAAGAATGACAAAAACAGCAAATATGACAAGTGAAAACAAACATCATTATAAACAAAATAATAAAAAAGCAAGATGCATCAAAAACGTGATGAAAAAAATTAGAAATGATTACAAATGGTCGGAAATTGACTAAAAATAACGTTTTTGATAATAATAATAGTTATTTTGTAAAAATAACTGAAAAAAAGTTGAGAAAAAAAACGTTCGATTTTGGCAACATTCGATTCTGGCAACATAAAATGTTCGGGCGTGTTGCCAAAATCGAACGGGGTCTGCAGTTTTATTAAGGCATTTAACTCATAAAGTTTTTTTTGTGCCGAGTATTCATTTCACTAAAGTGTTGTTAAAGACTCATACTGCAGGTTTTCAATTGTTTGTGCGGAATTTCGCTATGATTGGTTTTACTCAAATGTTGAAAGTTTCACTAATAATTTTTTGAAGTTATCAAAAATAGTATGAATTTAGGACGCCAAAAATTTTTCAGTTATTAAAACATAGGCCCCAAAAATAATGTTCCCTAGTGTTAGTGAACAGCTCTGTACTTTAATTTGTTCATTTCACGCCATGTTAATGAAAAGGGCAAGTACCTAATTGGATATCGGGAATTTCTTTTTCATTCTATCGATAAAAGAGAAAAAATGGCCAAATGGTTTCCGTTTACAGTAAGTTACCTGGAGTGGGCGTAAAGATATTTGGTTTTTGTTTTATTACAAAGTCTTTTACTTTATAGATTTATGAAAAACAGAAGAACACAGCATCGATTAGATGTCTTGTCTTGGGATCGGTTCGATTTAAACATTCTCTAATTTTTGATTTTTTAATTTTTTGTTACAGGTAGTAAAAAAGATACGCTTGAAAATGTCGTCAAACTATTTAGTTTTCTGTGTTGCTACATATTTGGACATATAAAAGGACTTGACGAGATCTGCGAGTACCATGCTGCTGAATTCTAGCAGACCGTTTCCATTTCTGTTTCTCTCTCTATCTTTCTTCCTCTCTCTCTCTCTTTCCATCATCACTATCGGTTTCAGTTCGTGAAGGGAAGTTTTAGATTTTAGAATAAGTTAAAAAAGTTCGTCTTTGCTCTGTGGATTTGAGATTTGAGTGTTAATGGTCACAGTGAGTTACTTGTTGCCTAGAAGTTGTTTATAAAAGGTATATGGGTAAGAATCCCCTAAAAACCTGTCTTTCAAAGAGGCAAGAATCTAATGCTATCTGTAGATGTGGTTACGCAATTTGGTTCATTATAAGATTGCTAGTATTTCTCCTAGAGAGCGGTTTTTTTCCTTACAGCGAGGATGTCTTAAAAAGTGTACCGTTATAAGTTAGAATTTGATGAGTACATTGAAACGGAGTTTTATTTTACATTTTTTATTTTGTTTTCTCGTGAATGCAACAACTGAGCTGTCAAAAACCTTAATATATCATGAAAAACCACATTACAACGACTCAATTCTTATCTATTATATGCGTTTCGTATATGGTTTTGGTATAAACGATCTAAAATGTTGATTTGTTGCTTGAATAAATATTGCAGAATTTCATTGTTTATTTTATTTTTTCTCAAATAACTACTGTTACTCCTAATCTGATTACATTTAGTTTTTTTTTCTTAATAAAACAACTTTGAAAAGGTAAAACCGTTTTTTTCTCTGATACCATCTACTTGACTGAGTTTTTTCATCATAATCGAATTTATTTATTTTTCCGCATCCCGTTTGTTTTTGTTTTGTATGTGTGTGTTCTGTGTTTATATGTCTGAGTTTTCGAGTATATGTGTATGCATATTAGTAGGTTGGATGCTTCTATACTGCAAGTTAATTACTAGCATTAGTAGTATGCTTTTGATTGATTATAAAGTGCTTCTACACGAAGCATGTTATCTAATTGAGTTTACTTGAGACAGTGGAAATGTAAATTTAGATCAAACTGCATCTACAGGAACATCCATCCTTTTTTACCACTTATTTAAATATTGAGAGTTTTTACTACAAGTTATTGTGTAAGACTAGTTGACTTTTTGAAATCTCGAAAGAAAGAGCATTCATTATCTTTGGTTGCGTGACTAGACTTTAAATGGATGTTGAAAAGCACATAAATTAACATGGGCAGTAATTAGTAATTAGTTCGGTTACAGATCGATTACTTACGAGTTATAGTGTTAGCAAAATCTTAAAATCTACAAAAAATATTCGAACTCTGGGATGAAATTTATGACCGGTTATGTGCGCGTGCCTCAGTACAAATGTTGTAGATGCGGTCAGGTAAAGTTGATTCAAAAGCCAATTTGTTGAAGTTGTGGGGTAGTTAAGAAAAGTGCACAAAGAAAAGTGAACGAAAAAAACGATGTGCCTAGATTATCGATTATCATTTGCGATCCGATTTTGTTCTTTCTTTTGAAACATTTTTTGTGTGTATTGTCTTTCTGCGGGGATAATTTGGCCTGATTAGTTTTGGCTCGAGAGTTAGTAGTCAGAAATATTAAGTCGTTTTTAAGCTTCTTTTGGAATTTGGCTGGTATGAGTTATCAATGCTCTTGCTCTTATTCTTTTAACTAAAAAAAAATCCAAAAATAAAAAAAAGCTCATGGAAGCTCCCAGCTTCTACGGTTTCGACATTTTATAAATAATTTATCGCTAGCTTGTCGAGGTTTTTCGTTTGTCGAAATCTGAGTCTGAAGAAAAACGGTAGGGGTAATAGAAATCAGTAAGTTAAGTAACTGGGACGAAACCTAATCGTACGAGGTTGGACGGCAGAGTGAAAATACGAACAGTATCGCAAACATTAGTTCGGCTGTCTGAAGTGATAACATTAAGGCACATAGGATGTATTCGAGGCGTAATCGGTGTAATTGATAGAACAGGAGATAACTGACTCCCATCGCGCAAGGAATCGTAAGGAATACCGATAAAATGACCTGCCAGCCTGCAATTGGAGGTGAAATAAGATTGTAGAAAATACGGAATTAGATATTCATATAAATAATTGCACCCTAATTCTACGCATAAAATGATATCTATGAATAATAACTGATTTATTGAAAAAAAAACTGTATTTATCAACACTAACGTTCAAAGAGAAAAGAAATCAAACACTCTTATCCAAACGATTATAAGACTATTCACATTTAAACCCACCTTCAGATTTACTCATGTGAATGCAAATTAAATCAATTTATGCAAGTATTAACTTTTTTTTCTATAATTAAAGCAGTAAGTCACCTGAAGCTTCCTTTTTTACTTTTTGTGTTTGATTGTGATGTTGTGATTTGATCTCTAAACGAATTTTTTCAAACAATTTCTGTGTTTTACGAATTGTTGTTCAGCTTCTGCGTTTCGTCGTTCAAACTATTTCTTAGTTTTTATTTTATTTTATTTATAATTTTAATGGGTACAATAAATCATCCAATAGAATGAAACTCCCCGAAAAAAAATCTTTTTTAAATTTTGCCTTTCCGTTTTAGCTAAATACTAGAAAAAAGATGCAAAATCGAAAATTAATTAATTTTAATCGATCAATAAAACATCAAACATCCGGGACACGTATGTTAGTACTGAAACTAGACGCTGCACGTCGCTGCTGTATTTAAGCAAAAGACACATCCGAAAAGTCTCCAGTAAATTTTAGAACTATGGAGAGTTGTAAAGCTGTTTTCTACGGGACGCCATCTGATTATCACTAGCAAAACTAATAAAATCCTAATGAAATCATGTTTACACGCTTTTAATGCTAAACTTTGCAATAAATCTTTCAGTAAATTAAAAAAAATAGCATTTTCACAAATTTGATTATTTTGTCTTATTAATACAAAGTTCGTCAATTTTTTTTCCCGAATGTTTCGGTAAACGGTACAGCCGTCTTGAGAACGATTTTTTGTATTCAATTACTCCGTTGTATCAAAAACATGTGTCAGCCATTCGAAACGAATATCGATAAAATATCAATATTTTATCGCTTTTCCAGATGTGACAAACAAAAATCAAAATGTTGCTAACAACGAGTAAACCACCAACAAAGGGATACATCACTTGGTGCGCCAAGTTTTGCAGTAAAAAATAACTTCGACCGAAACCGGAGAAAGTTGATTTCGGCAGGTCAATTTGTTGTTAAAATGAATAGAGAAGAACTTTTTTTAAATTATGAAGGGTTTATGTAGCTATCAACGTAAAAAAAAGAAAGGAAAGAATATTAACTATACGAGTACTACGACCTTCGAAAACTGGACTTCCAAACATTTTTTGTTATATAATGTAAGAAGTGAAATTTTGTTTTCAGTAGTCCATCTGCCTGATGTCACGGTGTGTGAAAAATGCAAACATACCGCAAATAAACAGTAAAACATTTTTAATCCTCGGGGGGAAATGGCCATCCACAATAGCTTTCACCGGCAGCAAGAAGTAGATAGTCTCGCGTTTACTACCACATAACATGTTCATACTGTATTAAGTCAGCACCAATGCGCCCGTACCGTACTGATTGATTCCCCCCATCGTAAATCAACACTGTTTCATCACGTACCTATATACGCAGAGTGTACAGAAGTTTTCTCTCACGGTGGTATTTTCATTTTCTAACATGATTGTTCTCACACTTCCGACACCGAGTGACAAACCCATTCTTAATTTTGTAAATTGGTAATATTAGGAGAAAGCGAAGCAGTACGAACTATTTATAAATTCATAACACCTTCTTTTTCGCGTTACACTGATGTCGTGCGTCACTTGTGCCCTTTTTTATCCCCCTAAATCGCAGCATGGCACAATTATTCGCAACAAAATCAGGGCATTCTCCTTACCACCATCATACTACACCCACCCACACCTTTTTTTAGTCTTTTTAGATTCACACACTTAAGATTGTCCCTGCTTTGGGGGGATGAAAACCAAACCCGAGACATCATCAGAAGATTATAATCAGGAAGCTTACCGTGATCGCTGAGGCTGCCCTTTCGGCCGAGGATGATGCGCACCGTTTCAATCACACAGAGCGCCACCAGGATGATTATCTCCCGGAGTAGGATCTGCTGGGGGTATTGAAGATTTACGGCCTTCAATGTCATCATTCCCAGCTCACACGCGGCAAACAGCCCAAAATAGAACGAATTCAGATAGAGTAGGATTTCGTACGTCAGACTAGGATTGCCCATGGTTTCCGACTTCCTTGTTTAGACCAGAGCGCTCTGCGTTCCGGGAACGATGGGGTTACCTCGTTTGCAAACTCTCGGTTACGACTCCAATTCGTAGAACTTATCCTGCAGTATCACGAAACTCGGTTAAAATAGAAAAGAAAGGAAAAAAACCATCCAGTAACGAAGCACAACCAAACACCTACCGTTTCTCCTACACGACTACTAGCAGCAGCAACAGCCAATTACCAGGGAAAACTTTGTATGTCTCATCGGGATCACAGTTTTCCGCGACTCAACGGATCGGGATAACCAAAACGAATGCTACCCCTTCTTCTTCAGGCTAATGTGGTCCCACCAGAGCACGGTGTAATGTTGTTAATGAAAACATGAGGAAAGCCCCCTTATACCTTTTGAAGCAAATAATACTTTTTGAGTGACGAAAGGGTCAATCAGTTTCTTTGATGAAAAATCAAGCACAAATTCTCAAAGAGTCCTAAGGGTTACCAGTTGAGAATAAATTCCTTGAAATCAAAGTTTAATTATGATTCAATTAAATTGCAGTTATGAAATCGATTTGAGTAGTTTAAAACATGGTTTAAAGTTACATTAACATTTCTCGCTTAAGCCTGTTTGAAGATGTAGGTTTGGTATATTTATTTTTAGCACTCTTTCGACATTTACACGGGTTGTACTAAAATTTTATGCTGAACTGCTTTAAAGGCCTTTCGTTTAGAGAACGTACATCTAAAAAAAAATAATTTATATTTTTAAAAGTCGACAGTTTTAACACTTAGCAAGTTTAAAACTCAAAAATTTGTCTAAAATACCCGAATTATACACTGTAGAGAAAGCTAAAATTGACGAATTAATGTCAACTTTCCTGGCAAACAGGTACAAAATGTTAATTTGCAACTAAAATTACTGTTGTAATGCTTAGGTTCATTAATGTTTCATTGTCAAAGTCAATCTTCAAGTACGTAGATCATTACACCTAAAATAGCTAAAAATCCCATGCATTTTGATCCATAACATGATCGTTTTGATCACTCTGCCTTTCGCGCTTGGCGGCCTGAGCTTCGATTATATCATCAATAGACGATCGTCTATAACATACTCGAGTATGGAAAAATTAAAGTTTCAGATAACAATTTTTTTAATAAGTGTTTTCAAAAAAACACTGTTTTTAATTTTTTTGTTTGACAAAATCAATCACCATCGTACTCCTGCACTTAGTAAAAAAATCATTCTTCATGCTGTTCAGTTGTGTTATTTGAATAAAAATAAAAACATTTTACTTCATCAGCAATAGCTTTACCCATTGAAAGAAGTTCATGCATCAAATAAAACTGCCTCAATTAAATTTATATTTAAGAAAAAACTCAAAAATTGTTTTGGCAAACAAGTCTATAAATTTTGAAAATTATTTTAGCTTAGTGCACCAGATTTTAGTACACAACGGTATCCGTCCGAATTTCGCATCGGGCAGCACCAAAAAGTGTCAACAGCTTCGTTCAATCGCTAGTAAAAATCGGTTTCAACTGGTTTCTGTCAACTGATAGATGTTCAACGAGCCAATGTTTTGGTCGAAACAAGTCGGGTCGTTGTTCAATGGAGCGAGTTGAAACTAGTCGAAACCAATCCAGCTCGGCAGCAGGATTAGTTTCGACTTGGTAGAAATCGGTCGAAGTCAATTGGAAAGAGACAGGTGATCAACTGTCAATCCATTTCTACACTCAGGCAAATTCTTATTATGTCTGTTCAATCAACTCTAGTCGAAACGGGTCGAAACAAGTAGAAATGGATTGACAGTTGATCACCTGTCTCTTTCCAATTGACTTCGACCGATTTCTACCAAGTCGAAACTAATCCTGCTGCCGAGCTGGATTGGTTTCGACTAGTTTCAACTCGCTCCATTGAACAACGACCCGACTTGTTTCGACCAAAACATTGGCTCGTTGAACATCTATCAGTTGACAGAAACCAGTTGAAACCGATTTTTACTAGCGATTGAACGAAGCTATTATAATAGCTTCGTTCAATCGCTAGTAAAAATCGGTTTCAACTGGTTTCTGTCAACTGATAGATGTTCAACGAGCCAATGTTTTGGTCGAAACAAGTCGGGTCGTTGTTCAATGGAGCGAGTTGAAACTAGTCGAAACCAATCCAGCTCGGCAGCAGGATTAGTTTCGACTTGGTAGAAATCGGTCGAAGTCAATTGGAAAGAGACAGGTGATCAACTGTAGCTTCGTTCAATCGCTAGTAAAAATCGGTTTCAACTGGTTACTGTCAACTGATAGATGTTCAACGAGCCAATGTTTTGGTCGAAACAAGTCGGGTCGTTGTTCAATGGAGCGAGTTGAAACTAGTCGAAACCAATCCAGCTCGGCAGCAGGATTAGTTTCGACTTGGTAGAAATCGGTCGAAGTCAATTGGAAAGAGACAGGTGATCAACTGTCAATCCATTTCTACTTGTTTCGACCCGTTTCGACTAGAGTTGATTGAACAGACATTGTCAATCCATTTCTACTTGTTTCGACCCGTTTCGACTAGAGTTGATTGAACAGACATAATGTTCATAAGATGCGTCTTATGAACCACTTTTTAGAGTGCAAAATTGGTTTTCATAAGAGTCTTATGAAATTCTATCAAGTTTCATAGGAACATCTTATGAAAAATAGAAGATACGGCATTGCGAAAATAAAATGAACAAATTCATTCATTCCTTCAGTTTTTTTCATCGAAAGCCAAAGAACTCTTGATAAATTATATGTCTTCCTTAGTGCATAGTTGAATGTGATTGTGGTATTTTAAATGGTAAGTTTTAGTTTAAGTTTCAATTTTTGCTAACGTTGAATATATTTGCGAACTCAAAATACATATTTGGTTTACTTTTCAGCATACTGATCGGCAAAAAGCGCAAGGCCAAGGCGCAAAGAACCGGATGCGCCAAAAAACTTTATTGGAACTGGGTGTCGATTTACTTCTGACGGTGAGCATAGTGCATTCATGATGTTATTTCAAACGAATTTGACGAAAAATAAATAGTAAACAACAAATAACATGAATTTTTATCATTATACGTGACATTTCATGTTTCCATAAGATCCTCTTATGAAAAGCAAAAACTGCTCATTGAAGTTAGTGTTCATTTCAGAATTCATTCGCGTCATAAGAGAATCTTATGAATTTCAATGATTTTTCTTATGGCGCTACTTCATAAGAGAATCTTATGGCATGTATAATAGTATTTTTCTGAGTATACTTGTTTCGACCCGTTTCGACTAGAATTGATTGAACAGACATAACTTTTACCGCAGTTTTACCGCTAGTTCTAGGTAGTACTAGATCTGTGGAGACTTTTGAATGCAGCTCGGCTTGATCGATCCATTCTGCTTTCGACCGTAGGCTGTGGTGGACGTTGTCGCAAGTTTGTCCCTCTAGTTTTCTACTTTGAATCTGAAGTGAAGTGAATAGGTTGAGGTTACCGTGAGCGTGTGTGATTCGGTGGAAAGTGGTGATCGAATTTGTGTTGAAAGCCGGTGTTTGAAACATGGAAGTCGCTAAACCGGAAGTGAATGGCAACCCGTTGCCCCAGCGGCAGCAGAATAACCAGGGCGGTCCTCAAGGAGGCCAGCAGCAGGGCAATCAAAACCAAAACCAAAACCAAGGTGGCGGCGGTGGTGGTCCGAACAAGGGCAACCAAAATCAGAACCGCAATAACCAGAACCAGGGTGGTAAGAAAGGAGGTGGCCGGTTCAACAACCGGAATAATCAGAACAACCAGAATCAGAACCAGAACCAGCAAGGTGGAAACCAGGGAGGAAACTTCCAGGGCAATAATAACCAGCAAGGAGGTGGAGACCGTGACGGAAATCAGAACCAAGGAGGCGGCGGTGGCGGTGGAGGCCAACACGGTGGCCCAAATCGTGGTGGCGGCGGCCCGAACCGCGGTGGACCCCGGAACCGGAACCAAGATGTAAGTATTCCGGCTTTTTCCGGTAAATTTTCGCCACCGGGATCTCATTTTCCAAGATGGCTGCCGCTTTGTATCACTACTGGCATTGCCATCATCATCGCCCAATGGTGGTGCACACGCGTTTCAAAATGGCGACTGAAGGTTGGCCGGGTGATAGCAAATTGTGTGATTTCAATCATTTATGGTTGAAATCATATTTTTCTAGGGTGTTGAAAATTTATTTGTTCCGTTCCATTTTATTAGAGAATTTAAATTTTAAAAAAAAATTTATCCATGAGATCTGAAAATTTTGGTTAATTTTTTAATATAGTAATGCAGGTTACTGAACTTTTGAAGTTCGGTATTGGTGACGATCTTCATACTATCGATTTTTTTCAACTGACTGAATAGTTATTTTCATATTATTTTGCATATGACGGTAGCTTCAAGGTTCTGGCTCTTTCAACAGTTGTCCCAAGGATTTCAGATTAGTTATTTTCATATTATTTTGCATATGACGGTAGCTTCAAGGTTCTGGCTCTTTAAACAGTTGTCCCAAGGATTTCAGATTTCGATTTTCGCTAATGCCAATACAGCCGGTGCAGTCAATGGAAGTGGTGAGATAACGTTTACGACGACGAAAAGTGGGGTGCGATATGTGTAGACTTTGACGTCACATGATATTTGACACGGTGTAGAGATTCGGTGGCGTAAAAATAATGCAAAATGTCGCTCTAAAAATGTTGATAAAATATTGGCATCGATTTTTCAAAACGGCGAATACGTCTAGATCTCTCTTTGATAAAATCGCGTTCTATCCTTGACCTTGCTCAACAGCTACCGTAACATTGATTAATTATTTGAATTAAAATAAGTTCAAATATTTAGAAAATAAAATAAATAAACTACTGAATTAATTTGCGATAAAATCGTTCTTAAAATCAATAAACAATAGATTTCTGTGGATATAATATAATAAAATTTGTTTTTGAGTTAACCATGGAATTCATGGGAAGCGATTAATAAATAACATAAAAAGCTTGAAATTATGATTTTTTTACGGTCGACCTCAGTTCAATTTTAAGTTTTTATCAAGAAGGTTGTTTTAGAGAAAATGATCGGAAAATCGACTCAAATGCGCTTTCTAAGTCTAAAAAAAAACAACGAAATAGAATAAAAGTAAATTCGACGCGATTGATATTCAAACGCGAAGGGAAAATAATGAGCTAACAAATGTATCATGGGCGCCAGCTCTAAATTTTACTTCAGAAGTTCGGACTTCCGACTTCCGAAAGACTTCCGACAAGGAAAAGTGAAGTACTAGATTGTCGGAAGTCTGTTGCCGTATTCGTTTTCATCTGGTGGCCAACCGGTTGTGCACCAACTGCTGTCATCTGCATATAAAAAAACGCTTTGACAGCACTTGGTGCACAACCGGTGTTCCACCACCGTGAAAACGAATACGGCATGTATTTTGTTGCCAGATCACCAGCGACGTTTCTAAAATTTTTATTTAAATTCACAATATTTGGCTAAAGAAAAGGCAACAAAATTGTTGTTTGAGATTCCAAGTTAGCCGTGATAGTTGTACAGGATATTCTTTCTAAATTTAGCAGATAACAACAAAAAAAACGTGGCGTATAAACAAACATTTTTTATGCTTTCCCACCAACAGGGCGACCAAAGCTTTGATCGTCGCCGTAGTGGTCCGAATGAGATGTACTTCATCAACGAGAAGCTGCGCATGTTGCAGGGACCCCTACTGGAGTTGCCCCCGATCGAAGCGGGAGATTTCAAATTTTCCAGCCGCAATCGGCTTTACATCGGTAATTTGACCAACGATGTCACCGAAGAGGAAATGACCGAACTGTTCCGCCCGTACGGTGAAATCACGGAAGTTTTCCTGAACAAGGAAAAAAGCTACGCCTTTGTGCGTGTAGACTACTTCTCCAATGCCGAGAAAGCCAAGCGGGAATTGGATGGAACCTCCCGGAAGAATCGCATCCTGCGAGTTCGTTTTGCTCCTAATGCAACTGCCCTCCGGGTGCGAAATCTTACCCCGTTTGTCAGCAACGAGCTGTTGTACAGAGCATTCGAGGTATTCGGACCTCTGGAGAAGGCTTCGGTGCAGGTTGACGAGCGTGGCAAATCCACTGGCGAAGGTATCGTAGAGTTCAAGACCAAACCGGGTGCGATGGCCGCCCTGCGTTTCTGTACCGAAAGGTGCTACTTCCTATCAGCGTCTCTGCGACCTGTCATCGTAGAACCGCACACCTACCAGGACGATACCGATGGTCTACCCGAGAAGTCACTGCCCAAGAAAATCCCAGACTTCATGAAGGCGCGACAGGTAGGTTTCCTTTTATGGCTACTTTTGCTAATCCGCTTTGAGTGAGAGTTCTGTTTCTAGTCAGTAATTAAAATATTGTTACCCTTCACAGAATGGACCCCGTTTCGCCGAGATTGGCTCCTTCGAGCACGAATACGGCCAACGCTGGAAGCACATGCATGAACTGTACAAGCAGAAGGCCGAGTCGCTAAAGCGCGAGATGATCATGGAAGAAGAGAAGCTGGAGGCTCAAATGGAATTCGCCCGTTATGAGCACGAAACCGAGCAGCTCCGAGAACGTATGTTGCAATGTCGATTATTTTTCTAGACCTTAGGAATCTCCTACCTTATGGGTCAACTTCTGATATCTATTATTCGTATTAATGTTCCTTGACGAAATCGACTGGTAGTTGCCCCAAACAAGTCTTCACGTACCATATGTCATACATATACACCAGTGTCTTATGCGTTAGTTATATTTTAATCTCCTTATAGGCAGACAAAAAGGGAAATCTTGATTTGATCAATTCTAGTGTTGGAAATGTTTTGTGGAAAGCTCATCAGCAGTGTTGATCAAATCATTCGCTAAATTATAAATTATACCTCGATGATACGATCGCAAAGTTTTAGCATGTAGTATTTTAGAGAGATATGATAGTATTCATGTGATCATCCATTAAAAGTCTGAAATTTGTATACAAAAAAAAAACTACTGACATGCGTTGTTTGTATGGACAGTTCTTAAAACAAACCCCATCATCATCGTTGCCAAATTTTTACTAGCCAAACGTTGACACTTCTCAAAGATGGATTTGCTGGTTCGCTTTTGTTCGTTCAGTTGAGTCAGTTCCATTAGCACCATCAACAGTGAAACGTGTTGAAATTTTCGCTTCATTTTCAAAGTTATAAATTTCATCTTCATGAAAAAAGGTTGAAAATTTATTTTAAAATTTTGTATAAATTCAGCCATTTATGTAGAATTATTAGAGCCAATAGAGTTGAAGTTTTGAAACATTAAGATAAATCAGGTTGTTTCCCCAATATATTCAGAATACTGCAGTTTCAAGTTCCTTATAAGAATTTTCTTTGTTAGGATTTTGTCTTCATAGCATTCTCAGTGTCTAGTGAACACATGTCTTTCTAAACATTGTTCAATTTCCATCATGGATTGTCGGTAATGCACTTTACAACTAATTTATTTCTCTTCGGCACTTCTCTCGCCTTTCTTTTCGTACGCAATCAGAGCTGCGCCAGCGGGAGCAGGACCGAGACCGCCAAAAGGCTGAGTGGGAAATGAAGGAACGTCAAGCCACAGAAGCTAAACAACGTAATGACATCCAGATGAAGCACGACGTTGAGGAAATGCAGAACCGCATCAAGCGCACCGATGAGGAACTTTACCGCCGACAACAGGAGAACAACATCTTCATGCAGGTATGCAGTAGATCCGTTGATCGATTACTTAATTGTTTACTCACGAAAAATATATTGTTACTTACTCTCTTTTCCTCACTCGTATCTTCCTCAATCAACAGAATCAACAGATGGGTGGCCCGATGCCCGATAACGATGACCGCCGGCAGTTTGAAATGGGTGGTGGTAACAACTTTGGTGGAATGGTAAGTCGATTCGTTTCATTCTTCTTTAGTTCCGTCGTTGAATCAGCAATCAACGATAACTCATCTTGGAGATCAAACTTTTATCACCCGCCGATGCCCCTTGATCTCACAAATCTTGGGGTCGGCTGAAACTTTCGTTTGCCAAAAAAAAACCAAAAAAGTAACCCCTGGAATGTGAGAGAGACCCTCTGAGTACGATCTTCCATTAGAACAATTTAATGCTCCGAGATTACGACTGCATCTTATAGTTCGTTCCGCCTTCCGTGGAACTACTGTTCGTATCCATTCTGCATTAATTGGCTCCTTTTGTTCTCGACTTTTTTTTGTGTAATCTCGCACGAAAGTTCAATTCTGTGGAATATCGACCCCCTAATATTGTACCGTATATTTGAGAACGCTTTGAACAATTAAAATCACTCTTGATAAGGTGTGAATTTACGTTAAGCTATCAATTTACGACATCTAAAGACAATTCTTGAAGCTGTACCTCGGGATAACCATGTTTGCATCTTACGATTTCTGATTTAAAATTACTTATAAAACGATTGAAAACCAACTGTAATTTTTCTGGCATCACGTACCTAACTACTAAGGTTATTTTCCTTTACGGAAAAGCATCAGATTTTGACGCTTTTACATTGACGTAACCTTACTGTCTTACTACATTTTATGGAAAAAAATATCTGGAAGCCATTCCGGTTTCCAATAACACTGTATACATCTCACGACGATCTTCTCAAGAATCAACTCCGATAGTGATTCATGGATCACATAGGGTGATTAGCATGTCTGCATTTGAACTTATCAGTATTGGAGCGTTTCTATTAAATCTATCTTTATCCGGTTGCAACTGGTGAATATCGTCGATTTTGGAAAGAGTTCGCCACTACTTCTACATACCTACACTGTAACATTGTTGCTGTCAAAACACACAGCTGTAATGGGAAACAATACAGCAAAACTGATTACGTTATTCCGTTGAAGTAACGGACGGAAAAATTTGCCGGGAAATTGACTGCTCCGGAATGTTATACTAATATTTTGTCGGATTTTCGAAACCGAGCATAAATAAAAAGTTGAACCGAATTCAGAAAAATCAGGATGGAAAACAAAATGGCTGTGCGCTCGTTTTCTATTCGAGATTTAGGTTGCACCTAAGCCAATACAATGACCAAAATACACTATTTAGAAAAGTTTTTGATTGAAAAGCCGAAAAATAGTTATAAAACGTTCATATACCATCTCGTGTAACATTACAAATGGGCCAAACTAGCAGTTAGCTAAGAATTAGAAAAACGCGTTTGAAATTTCAGAACGTCAAAGTTTCTCAATCCAATCAAATCCTATTTGAAAAATCAACCACTTTTTGCTCATAAAAATCAACAACAGTAGGTACAATATATCCACATATTTTCCGTAGCCTCTCAAGAAATTTAAAACTTTTACAGTAATTCTAGGGATTTGCGAAACTCGTTACGTCTGGAAGTTTCGTCAAATTGATCGGTCGTTTTCGTTTTGGTTTTGATGTTACGTCCTTTGGTCCTACAAAAAAAAAAAAGAAACTAATTAGGTACGCCGTTTTGTCACACGGTCAACTCAGTTACGTCTATTGGTCCTACACAAATAGAATAACAGGTTCCAACAAAAAAAAGCATTAACAGGGAGTTTCGCTCAATTAAACTTAACCAAAACCAAAAAAATATTAAATGCAACCGCGTACAACCAGAATAACCAAAATGATTTTTTTCTATTCAATTGTATTTTACAAACTAGGAATTCATATTGGTATTTTTTTTCTCATGATAAAAGGTCCATTATTTTATGATTGATCAATTCAACAGCATTATTTAAAAATATTATTTTAAATAACTGACATGATGTGGTTAACCGTTACAACAGTGTACACCATTCTAATGTAGTTAACTAAAAAGCTTTTCTTATTTAAATTTGCTTTTCAATAAAATATGTACGTAGGGCCCTATTACATAAGACGAGTCACGAGTCATTTTACTCGAGCGAGCCATTTTGGTATTGAGTCACGAGTACTCGAGTGAGCCGTTTTGGTATAAGCCGTTTTGGTATAAGCCGTTTTGGTCGAGTCGAGTCGAATTTCAGTCGAGTAGCTCGACTGAGTCGACTGCTTGAAAGTTCGTGACACAGCTGTCACGATTTACCGAGCCAAGTTTGCTTTGATTCGGTTTTTTAATTCGATTATGTCGTTCGACTCGACAGTGACTGGAGTCGAGTCGAGTTACTCGACTCGTTTTATGTAATAGGGCCCATATTATACATACCTAAATATTTCGATATAATCATCTATAAATACAGTTTCCATTATACAATAAAATCTTTTAAAATGTGCTTAACATAACAAAGCTTTCGCAGAATAATTTGCTAACTAATGTAACAATGACAGATTACATACTTTAAAAAAAACCTACTCAATCTGTAAACCGATTCAGTCTTACGACTTAAGCTTTGTAGTGGTACTGATACTATTGCTTGATATGAACTCGAAAATTTTCTGCGAAGAAACTCTTAGAACTTTCAAACGGTTAATCGTCTTCAATTTGACCTTTATTTAATAACAATTCACTTTTACCTTTTCCATTCGGAAATTATTTTCAAGCATTTTAAAGTGCATCGGCCACAACTTAGAGTGGCAGTCTACACAGTGAACATTCGTTAGTTTCTTACCAAAAGTTTGGTATTTGTTACCGAACAACTGTTTTTTTTTATCGGAAAACCAAGAATTTTGAACATAAAATATAAACAATCAGTTCATGGCGAGCTGTTAGAAAAGCATGGAACTTCTAAATTTCCCAGTAACTGTGAACACGAAGATTGATCAAGGAATTGTACATTTTCTGTTAGTTAATGAAACTTTTGGCAAAGGCATTTGTTTCACGCGATAGATAATACCTATCTATCAATTCCCGTTCTTTCGTGTGTCCAATCCATGATATTATCTCGAGGGTTCCATTATTGGTACTCGGCAATCTATGTTGGGTTGCTTTCATTAAAGCTTATTTGTACAAAGGTTAATAATCTAATGATTACAAAAGCTATTCGAATAATGTTGCTACAAACAATTGAACGGGGACAGCTTTTTGATCATCTAAACAAAAATATCTTACAGTCTTCAATCGGTTTTGCAAACATGGTAATCTCTGAAACAGCAATAAAATTAAAAATACCTTTAACCGGATTTGTTTATGGACACACAGCATCGTCATCGAGTATGTGCGAACAAGAAACAAACGTCCACCCCTAACACCATATTCGGCGGAACTGATCCACCAGGAAACGAGAAAAAACTCCGAAATATCACACCAATTAACTTCACGATATGTCACTACGAGTATGTTTTACTTAATTTTTTATGCTATTTGTGGATTGGGAGGGGTCTAACTTTGTTGGATGAAATTTGATAGAATCTCGATAAAAAATGAGACCCATTCTCATACCGTCACGCGTTTGAAATTATTTTGTTTCCATTTACATATTTATATACTTGATTGTTCGTAAATTGATTTTTTGGGTGATGCATCGAATTTTTTGGTAGATGTCAAATCACCTTCCAATGCTTTTGCATACAGTTTGTTTGATTTACGAACGCCAGCATCGATAGAAAAAATCACTTCGATAGAATAAATCAATTTACGAACACGCCGTAATTATCAAATTATGCAATCTTTTTCTATACCGAGTTCAAAAGAGAAACAATAAAAAAAACAGGTCGAGTTCGTCATTCTTGTATTTTCAAAACATGTTGAAATCGCTTTCTGGCCAATTGCGGTTGTAACATAGTTTCTGAGAAGAACGGATGATCGATTAGACTAGGGGTATATGTAGATCAGTGTGTTTTTCTTTAAACAATGTTCTCTGAATAACTGTCTGAATCTTTCGAGAAAATTTTTGTACAACTGAACAAAACCAACTTTTAGTTATACCCATTCTACGTAATCAAATAGAACTCATATAAAATGAGGTTTGAATGATAGCCAAAAGCTATGTTAATGTATGTACCTATGTCTGCTTTTCACATGCACCAGATTGATTTATTATTTGACCAACTGGTTTTCGAAGTTTGAAAAAAATAACAGAAAATACAGGTTCATTTATGTATTCCTTCACCCGTCGCAAGCACTATGTGAACATTCATAAATGTCATTTCGAATGGATGTGTCTGCTAAAGTAGGACATTGACTGTTTTATTATTACTTTACTTACTCTTTTTTTTATTGCTAGTCTATTATCTTTATCTTTATTAGATGGATAAAGCCCGTATTAAAGTTTTGATCCCTCTCTAATGCGATTAAAAAAAACTCATCATTTGCAACAACAGATTACAATTCTAATCTAAGTGATACATCGAGTTCCTAAAATTTGCACACATTACAATCTAAAAAGTCGTAAAACTTAAAATTACAAAAGAACTCTACGGAATCTACATTTAAGTGTGAATCGGGAAAATGAAATTCTGATGAAACGCGTTAAATTATTCTTATGAGTGCAATATGGATGAAAACAATGAAAAAGGATTGAAAGACAGTTCTTATTATAAATATCAACGCGTTTGACTTGATGTCTTCATAAGAATACATTGATTAAGGGGAAATTTTGTTTATAAAAATGAATCCATGAGGTGAAATGAATTTTTACAACTACAAGATATATTTTGGAACGTCCTGCTTATCCATGATAATATGTCAAAACATTTTCCATAACAAAATATGATGCTGAACTGTGTTATCTTTACTAAGTTAATGAACTTTATTGTAACCAATGTGATGAGAGAAGAGTGGGTTATCAGCATCAGGAGCACATCTCAGCTTTGGAGCTCTAGAATATTTTTGATTGTCTTGATTTACATTCTTTGGAATATTTAATTAACTTTTTTTTATACTTGTCTATAACCGCATTAAACATGCCGCAGCTAGAATGATCGGGTATGGGAAATTTTACTTTGGCAAACATTAAACTGATGACCATCTTCTATTTCAACATACTCGTATGACATATTCAGATTGAAGTGATATAATCGGAGTTCGCATTAACTTATCCAAGACGCATCTTCTTACGACCACATACTTGGAAATGTTTTCACATTTCTATTGGTTTTGAATAGACAATCGCGAACGACGACTTCGAAACTAATACTCACCTTGAAATCTTCCAAAAGTCCGTAACTCAAAACCGAAGAAATTCTTCGAAGAAAGTTTCCGGGTTTTGAAAGGAAAGTTACTTCTCAATATCTCTCTCATTCGTGAAAATAGCAAACAATCAACTCTAATCCACTTTTGTTCAAGTTCACTCGTTCCCTTTAAAACTTTAATCATAAATATCGTTTATCCAATTGAACTGTGATTCCTATTAGGAGGTACGTGACTATGGCCACGGTCAGGATAATAACCAGCGACAGTCACGCTTCAACAACGACAACAACCAGCAGCAGCAACAGCAGCAGAATCAAAATCAGGGTGGCGGACCTGGAGGCCCCGGCGGAAACAACCAGCAACAGCGCCCGTTCGGCAATAACCGTGGTGGCAACTGGATGAACAACAACAATGACCGTCGCAACAACGACGAATTCCAGAGTAAGCGAAGACGCTTCTAAGCGCTGCCGTTAAATAATGACGCTGCCGCTTACTTAGAAATTACTTCAAGTTTTAAAAAACATCAGCCCTCATGCACTGCTACCGAACGATTTCGGATAGAAGCTGGAAAGCCCTACCAGGACTATTGCGGGGTTCAACAAATCTGACAAACTTATTTATATACACATAAATGATAAGCAGCAAAGATGGATATTCTCAGCAATGAGATATGTTGGGTAGCAAACACGCATTTTCAGCTCTTGACTTTGCAATGATCTCTGCAGCGTGTATACCCACACATGGAATGAAAAGGCTGCTCTTATGAACAAAACAACAAAATTAAACAAGATTATTTCCTCCAAAGGATCAATACGCAGACGCACTCAGCTTCGCTCCGCCACTACCGGTACAATGCACCAATTGTATCTATTCTTCAAGTTATCGCGGGATGCGAAACCTGTTCCGTCGACGTGTTCCAATTGATCACCATCGTTTCGTGTATTTCTTCTATTTAGGTTTGCAAATTTTGCAACTCGTCAGCATTATTCCACCCCCAACGATTTAATGACTCAGTAATGTTTTATCATTTTTATCGTTTTACTTGGAAAAAATATAATTTGAGATCGGAAGCACCGATGCCTTGGAAACGGTTTTAACGCCAACAACTTCATTTTTTTTCGATTAAGAAATAATTTAAACTACGGGGAAACATTTCAACTCACAATGAACCACAATCGATTTTAAATGTGTAATAGGGCTCCATAGAGTGCTTAACAATCACTGTAACTGTAGTAATTTATGGGAAAAGTGAAGAGTTCACTTTTGGAAAAATGGTTAGCAAGTCTAGTTTGTCGGCTAATTCGGTCTTGCTACTTCTTAAAATTGAATAAACTTGAAAAACAACAACTAACACTGATAATGAGTAAACAGAACTAATCTCAAATCATACAGCAAAAAAAAAAAAAACATAAACTGAAAACTGCAAGTTAATTTGATCTACACTTGAAAAACATTTTATGCAATTCTTAAACAGTAGGGACAGAATTCATGTGACTCAGTTAGTATCCATTTTGTAGTTCTTAAAGAAAAGTTTCAAAAGTATTTATTTGTAACTGGGAAAACGCTCGAGTACTGAGTGTCCCTATTTAGATCCCAATTAGGGATCCATCTTGCCCGGAGAAGAGCAAGTGGGATGAAACGAGCGTTTTCTCATGCGTTTCTCACAAGTGAACAACACAAATTAAGGGACATTTTTGATTGTTTAATATTAAACATTGTATTGTGATCTATTTCGAGCTAATCAGGCGTGGGAGCTCTTTTTTTGTTGTTGCTGGTGGGAGGTTGCAAGTATTCATTTAGCAAAAAGGTGGGCTAACGCAATCTCTTCTATCCAGCAGCAACAGTTAGCTTCGTACAAGGAAATGCCGATTTAAATAGACACAACACCACACATTAATCAAGAGTACTATTTGTAAGGCAACAAATTGATTTTTAATTTCTAGATTCTGAGAATTAACTGTAAGCTCCGAAGATTATATCTTTTGAATAAATCACTGTGTAATAGTAAGAATATAAACGGTATTCGATATAAACAATACTTCTGTTGTATTAATAGTTTTACTGTAGTCCGATGATTCTGTGGGAATTCGTGGGTGAAATTTGAAAAAAAATTCCATACAAAAACAAACATGACTTTACTTAGTTCTGAAAAAAAAAAATGGCAACTTGTGTGAACTTGACGAGTTCTTGCAGCTTCACACGATATGACCCTAGAAGTATGATAATTGAATATACCAGATTGTCGTTGGCTTTGAGTCATGTTTGTTTATGTTAAGGTTTTCAGTGAACTGGTGATGCCTTGAAGGCTTCCAACGACGTAATGAGAAGATGACGTTCCTTTGAGGGTTCCTTCAATGTACGTCATATCGAGTGTCGCTTTTATGGACTGCTCTGAATTGTTCTGTCGAGCTTAAAAAGATCATTTTAGGTTTAATGTCACCAATTACTAGATAAATAGTTTTTGGAGTAAGTTTTATCCTCATGTCACACACCTTCTATTATTTCCACCGTTTCCACACTGCTGCGTTTTTTTAGACTAACACGTGCATTAGTGTGCACGTTTTTTCTATCAAATATTTCCCAACTACGTGAAAAAACAGAATGGACAACTCCTGCAATGCAAGAGAAAAATCTTCTATCGATACGGTTCTTGTCATCGACTGTACTCTAAAGCCAACCCGAGTAAGGAAGCGTAGAAATTGCTTCCATAGAAAAAAGCCAGATAAGTTAAAACTCTTTGTGATGCACGGAGATAACCGATGCTAAAAACTAGATTTTTAGCACAAGAGAGAGAATTGTCTTCAACTAGCTCAGTTTGAGAAAAGCGCAATTCGACTGGAGATAGTGTCCTGCTCGTTACACATCAATAAGTTTATCAGCATTTTGGAGCAGAAGTCAGAAAGTCTAACCAGTCTGTAGAAATAGAGCGACACTCGTATGGTCGAAACATGGAAGAGTTAAACACGAGGAGGGAATATGCTTGGGAACAAAATATGGGTTAACTTTAGAAACAATGCGACACAACTTTTGGAAATTCATTGACTTTTTTTAAACAATCTCTCTCATTTAGAATACATAGTTGATTCAAATTTGACTTTACAAAAAACGGTAAATTTTAATGATGCCCCTCAAGTTGTGTCGTTAGTTTGTAAAAAGAAAATTGTATTTTAAATTTACTAATGAAAACAGTTTATTTTTCAGCATCTCTTCAATCAATTACTCAAAGGTTAAAAATGTTCGAATGAACGAAAATATTGGATTTGGTCTGAGTTCAACAGTTGGTTTGCATGCACCTTTTGTTTGTGTATCGTTTGATATCTGCTAGGTTTTCAAAAATTACAATAATCCGAAGCTAAGCCTTTTCTGGCTAATGGAATAGAGAATCTTATCTTATATCTGTTGTCAATTCATTTTTAGGGCTTTTGAATTGGAATGGGCTATCTTCGACATATTGGGCGATTTGAGCAATAATGAACTTACAGAGCTAAAGACGCTAAAGTTAGAAATCTGTACAAACAATTTATGTTCATCTGTTTATCATCTATCTTTATGCCATTTTCTGATGAACAAATTTCTTATTGGAAGCCATTATTAAATTAGAACGATGATTTAAGTAGGTACCTACTACCTAAATGCCATAAAAATGCCACCTTTAGCTTCTCAAATAATCGAAAGGGCAATTCATACAAAATAAACAGAATTCGAAAAAAACGGCAGTTCTTCACCGAATTTTGAAATATTCGGGATAGGTACTTTTATCAGTTCGGTAGTTGTTTATGACCGAGTGACTAATTATTCAAAGTGGCAAATGTTAATGCAACAAGAAACTTTCCCTGAAAAAATCTACATAAGTAACTAGTGCTCGGTATTACAAACATTAAATTAACTACCTAGTTGTTCGTTTTTTACCGAAACGATGAACTTGTATCTACTGAAAAATCGGTGATATTTACCGAACATTGGTTGGTCTTAACTTAATCAATATTCACTCAATAATGTAAACAAATCAGTTCGGAGGAATCCTACTCATGGTTTTGTTGTTTTACTTTAAGCATTTTAAGATTTTAGTTTTATATAACTGAAAGCTTATTAATGAACACCGTCAGTTCTGGTTTGATAATTCCGAAAAATAAGCTGATTTTTCACAGTCCAATAGACTAGAATTGAATCTGACTGCACATCAGTTACTTCATCAAATCCACTACGCAGCAATAATATTTCTATCAATACTTCTTTATGAAGTATTATTCTATCAAAAGCAAAACATAATAGAGTAGTAAAACACCCGTGTTCTCTGTGTTATTTCTACTGTACTGTGCATCTTTTATTTTTATGTAAAGATACTATTTGGGAAGAAAGATGTAGACCAATCATCTAAAAGTATGAATCATAAGGAATCTAGGAAGCTAACTCTTATCGCTCATTAAAAAAATTGAAAAAGTATGAATTGGGGAGAATTCTTGCAATTCAATTCTTGTCGAAATCAATTGTCAAATTTTTATTTTTGTTTTTTTTTTCGTTTTTTTTAAACAAGAATTTGAAATTATTTGAAAAAACGTGGTCGTTCGTTTTGAAATCGAACATTTTGTTAAACATTTTCATAACAAATACAGTGCTTTGAAGGAATTATAGCATAAAAGATGAAACACGAAAGATACGTGTTAATTAAGGGATAATGATTGAGGGAAAAATTGGGAATGATATGATTGGGAGAAATTGTTGCAAGAACAACTCTGCATGTGCGTGTGTTTGTTTGTTTCGTATCGTCTGAGTATGTTCACCTTGTTGATGGTGTACAACACCTTCGTTTTGGGAAGTCAGTTCGTTTTACTTTTCAGCTCTCTGATCCTTGACACATTGTATCCTCTGAGCCAAATGTGTGGGGTCCTGTTAAAAATCACCTGTGACGAACATTCCGTTCGGAAAACTTCGAATTCGGCCATTGTGTGGGGCAGAAAGTAATCTAGATCCATAACTCTTGCCATAAGAAGAAAACCAGTATTCGTGCACCGAATTTGTGACAAGTATCCTGACGGAAACCCCATTACTGTTATTTAAAAGACTGAGAACGTTTCGCTGAATGAATGCTTGTACTCAAGCGAATCACTAATGTCAACCAATCTCAACAGCCTTTGGCGAATCTTTCGATTCAAGCTCAAATCTTCAAGAAATAGGTAATTGTTCAATATTCTTTTTAATACGCTAACTTATCACTTCTCTGATCATATAATGGTTTAAATTTTTAAGCGGTTTTAGAGTGGTTATCCGACGAATGACGAATTTTTCATTAGTTGTGTATTAAAACAAAAACAGTAAATCAGTTTAGTCTATCTTTAGTTTTTTTCCTTTTTTTTTCTATTTCTTTTTTTTCTATTTTTAAAGATTTTCAAAGTGTGTGTATCTCTTCAACAGTAATTATCTGTATTTTTGTGTTCTTTTTAATTTTTTTTTTGTACATTTTTCTCTTCGAGCTCTCTGATTAAAATAGAAATAAAACAAATCAATTTTTCAAGTAATGACGCAAAAAGCATTTCTACACGTTTAACATTTGATTCACATGATATTTGTATTTAAAAGATGCGCAAGATACGTTCTGATGATTATTTTTGTGAGCACTCTTGCAACTTTGCTTTAAAGGAAACCTTTTGAAATCTAAAAAACCTTAGTCACCTGAACCTGCATATCAAACAACCCATATTTTTCCGAGAGAATCGTTGGTGCGCCAACTTCTTTTTATCTGAGAAAACACTATTTTTATTCTTTTTTATTTCGACTAAGGTTACCAACTTCGACTGAGCTTGATCCAATCGTGCAAAGCTTAATGCTTGAGTGCCACTTATTTTAAACTATCTCTCAATTTCGATCTTGCGCAAATAATAAAACATTTAATAACTTTGAACAAGCTAGGGACCCATCATGTGAAACGTTTAGGACCTTTGATTTGAGTTAGTTTTTGCGTCTATGAAACATATTTTGTGTATCTATCCAGTAATGCACTTATAATCGATTCTAGAAGAAGGCACAAGATAAAAAGCTTTGTTCGCCTTATAAATTAAAAGTGAAAGGAATTTGGAAAAATATATATTTTAAGAGACACCCACCATTATTTTTCTAACTGATCTAAGAAGAACACTACCACAATGACGAAGACACTAATCGCATATTGGTTCATTACAGGCGGAAATGTTGCTCAGGAACCTGTTCCCCAGGAAGAACTATAACAAGGTTAGTATATTTTGCTTCATTAGTCGATTTGTGATCCAGATAACGTTCTTAAAATGATATATAATTTGTCATTAAATCTAGAAGTTTAATTCAAATAATATTATTTAAAACCACAAAAACAAACTTATGTACCAAAAATAATTGTAGATTAATTGAAACTATTTAGTTGTTATCTGGAATCTTTAAGTGATGATAATAATTACCGTTTGAGCAGTCATGATAGTAACAACTAGGCTGCAAATAAACTTTTGTTTATTTGTCTGATTTAAAATTTAAATGATGAAAAATCTGTTAAATTCTAAGTCAATGTTTTAAAAGTGATTTCATCTTGTTACAGGTTTTTTGAAACCAGACGAAACATATCACCAAATCTCCGCCCAGCAAAGCAATCGTAACTACCTCAGCCGCATCGCCTCTTGTTGGCAGTAGATGACGTCGCAACAAGAACCGATCAGTGGAATGATAGCAGCGCAAGCAGACACTGGACTTCCTTTGACATTGTTTGTGGAGATGAAACTAGAGAAGACACCTCAAAAACAAGATTTTTCCTTGTAGATAGGTGGCATTGCTAAAGTTACCAAGGTGAGAATAAGCAAAGCTTCACGATTAAGAAAAAAATCTCATGATGAAAATTTTGGTCCGTGTTTATGATTTTTTTATGATTATACAATCAACCTCTTCTGATAAACATTCGGAATATATTACAAACTCACGACATGATTGGATGAGTGCTAACATTTTGTTTCCCTTTCTTTCAGAACGATGGCTGAAGTCATTTGACAAGTACACGTGTATGAACGGAAGAAAATGGTACGTTAAGATTGTTGCAAAGAGAACAAAATGGTTTCGTTGATTTAATCCAAGTTTATTGTTAAAAAAAATTGAACGCTAGTTGGACACACTTTTATGATGATAATAATTACCGTTTGATGTGTAGAGTGATGATACTCTTTTTGGCTGCAAATAAACCCTAGGGTTTATTTGTCTGACACAAGTGGTCCATAAGTAAGATACCGAGTGATAAAATTAAATAACAATAATTTTGAGTAAATAAGTAACGAAAAATTTAACAATGTAAATTTTTCTACTGAAGAACAATTTTGAGCTTGGAATCTTACGTAGCAAAATTATTTAACGAAGCATTTTTTATTAATGAATGAATAATGTTTTTATGTATTGTTTAAATAATAAAGTTCTTTTCTTTTTACAGGCTCAAGAAGCAAGATCTTACTCCAAGCTTCAAAGCTGCCGTCTGACTTATTAATGTACTGGTGTTCATTCCAAAACATCGGTGCAGTGCATCGTTAGGCATAAGCAAATGCCGAGGAATGATTTGATAACCTGTGGACCACGATTGGACATATTTGAGGTAACTACTAATACTAACCGTTAGGCAAGTTGGACCTTTTTGGTCTTAGCCGTCTTAGGACAACCACAAATTAAAAAAAAAAAATACTAACCGTACACTTGCGTCGTTACCAGTATAAATTCTTATTTTATAAAAAAAAAGTATTCAAGAACTGATAAACTTCTCAATTCTTTTAATATTCGAGTTTTTGTGATGATAATAATTACCGTTTGAGCAGTCATGATAGTAACAACTAGGCTGCAAATAAACTTTTGTTTATTTGTCTGATTAAGATACAATCACAAGAGCCCCCAACCTGTCGAATGGACAACCTTCTAATTCATTTCTATCTTCAAATTTTTTCCAGATTTATTCAATTCGATGGAAAAGTTCAAAGGTGGTGGTACACTTATGGTAGCAATCGGAAGTTTCTGAGTCGCTACCAGCCCCACAACAGACGTGCGACAACAGTTGAGGTGAGTTCATTTTTCGAGGTAGATTTTCTGGAAAAAAATTTTTCCCATGATGAAAATTTTGGTCCGTGTTTATGATATTTTTTGATTATACAATCAACCTCTTCTGATAACCGATCGAACTAATTTGTTCGTACAAGAATAATTCGAACATTGTTGCTAATATTTTGATTCCTTTTTTTACTACAGACTACTCTCTCCATGGTGCTGAACATTTGACACAAAGAGGATAAACCAATACGGTACGGTACGTGCTCTCATCAAATCCAATTCTGAAATGATAAGCAAATTTACCTTCCTATCAAACGTTTTTGTCGCTTGGTCATTAATTTATCATTTCATCAGATCAGATCCTCATTTGCGGGGTATGGATCTAAAATAAATTTTCTCAGTTTGTCTATCAGTTTAATTCGACCTTAAAACATGTTTGATATAGACTTATCCCTAATCGATGATGAAAATTTTGGTCCGTGTTTATGATTTTTTACTGATTAATCATCAATCCAATTTCTGACCCTCTTTTATCAAATACATAACTTATTTGGTATCGAAAAAAAAAAAAGATTTAGGACTTATTTATTTTTTTCGTTCCCAGGTATTGAACTGCCACACGTAAACCAGGTTATTAGCCTACAATCAACAAGGTAATTTTGTTTAAATTGACTCCAGACACTTCTCAGATACTGAATCTTACTCGAATGGATTCGACTCCATTTGACAATTTCATTTTTTTTTTGCTAGAATACATTTTGCGAGTGCCTTCAGTTTCTGTTAAGTGATCCCACTGAAATCCTAAATGATGAAGCTATTTAAATTTATGTCTTCTTTTCCCGACTGAAAAGTTAATGATTGATTTTTAAAATACTGAAATTTTTCTATTCCTTCATCCTCGTTTTTTATGCAAGAGAATGTCTATTTAATTCGTTTCTTTCTTTTCCATTTACAGATGACGCGACGCACTCCTCCTTGAGGGTATCGTAAATGAAAAGCACAGTGTAAAATTTATTGAATTTTATTTATACTTTTCATTAAAAGAAAATATACATAACCAAGAAATAAAACGTTTTGACGTTCGTTATTTTAATCCGAAAGAAATTTACTTGGAAGGGGTTTCCAATTCTGTGGGCTTACTGTAACTTATATGTATTTATAAAAAAAGTGGGAAAGGATCGGTTGTTAGGGAAATCTCAAAAATTGGTACATCCTTCGTTTTTAAACTGCGGTCAGTCGCGATGCCTTCTTAGAAGGGTTGGTCCCGGAAGGTCCCGCAACGCTGTTCATCTTCCGGGGTCCGTCCGTTCGTGGTCGCCGGAACAGAAGGATGTGTGGCTCCGGAGCATGCATCTTTTGAGGAAGAATAAATTTATCTTTATTATAGAATCATCCCGATAACCACGGATAACGTCTCTTACCATGTACATAACCCAACCAGGCGATTGTTGAACGCCCAGATTGCGCCATTCCGTTTCGGTCATCAAGTGGGATTTAGGAACGTTCCGAGCGAGGTCCTGCGGGAGTATTACATGGCGATACTCGTATACATCGTCGTAGTACTTCTCCGAGTACTGGATTTGATCGGAAGGCATGTTGAAGCGGTCTTGTAACAATTAAAAATCACGAAAACAATTTTGTAACTTTTTGCACGAGCACACGAAAAATTAGTTTTGTTTACATTTTCTTTCAACTCCGACAAATATGGCATGCGCATGCATGCTCTCAGAGGTGCCAGGTGTCCTGACTTATCAGGATATGTCCTGATTTTCGAGAGCCCGTCCTGATTTTTCAAAAACTCGTGAATAATTGTCCTGATTTCTGAAAGATTGTCTTAAAACGTCCGGATTTTCAAAAAAGGATCACAATCATATTCTAATTTGTATTTAAATGAGGAGAATAAAAAAAAGTTTGAAAATTTTAAAACAATAAATCCGATGGTATATCAGATTCAGATGATATATTTGAATGGTGTTTTTCCTAGCCTATCAAGACGCTGTTCACTTCTGCTGCATAAATTAAGGCATCTACTGCACCTATATTTCGCTTTATATATGAAATCTAATCGAAGCTGCGTAAATACTATTTCCATCAATCTGAAAAGAATGATTTGAAATTTGTTCCGGCCCAAAATCCTTTTCCAAGTATTGTTACATGAGATTTCGTCAATGATTGATGATTATTTTTTCTTAATAGATTTACAACTGAAAATCTCAATTCTCGCGTGAGCTTTCATCACGTCGTATGAAACAAAATGTAAGCAAACAGTTTTATTACGGAAAAAATACAAAAACTGACAAAACTAGACGCAATTTTTTTAGAATTAGAATATTTTTAGCCTGGACAACATATTCTATATGTAAAATACAAATTTGAAAGTTGTTCTGATAACTTTTTCAGCAGTTTTATGATGTGATTTTTTACGAGGCAATCAAAGCTCACGCGGAGAATAATTCTTATGCAATAATAATTATTATGCAATTTCTATATCACCATTGGAGATTTTTTTCAGTGTTTCATTGTGAACTCCGACAAACGGTTTACGCTCAGCAGAGGTGCCAGGTTGTTTTGTCAAAAATCAGAACACCGTGAAAAAAAAGTCAGGTATTTCGGGACATCACTAAATTGATAAAAATAACATGCAGTTCTGCTTAAATTGCATAACTAAAGGCGAAAGATAGATACGTAAGACGCTTTGAATCATGCAACTGAAGTGAGAATAACCTTGGATGGCCTGCAGTTGATATCGAAAAACACCATTTAAATATAATTTGAACCGAAGATTATCATTGCTTAAACTGGTTCAACTATTTTATTAAAGATTTGTTTGATGTTCTTATAATTTAACAATAAATTTAATAATAAATTAGATACTTTTAAAAAATCAGTACAAATCAGGACATTTTAAGGGCCATTTTCAAAAAATCAGACATTCAAGCATTTTTGAAGAATCAGTATTTACAGTACATATTTAGTACATGCACACAAGCAAAAACGCCATAAACAGTACATTAGAAAAAAAAATTAAAAATTGTAAAGACAACGTCGTTTATTCAAAAACCATGATGTTTAAGGTTATTCAGATACCGCCAATTTGTTGCAAGATAGATGACTTACCTGACAAATACTTAGAATTTTAATTTGGGTTATTCAAATTTTTCGATTAAATGCTGAGAAAGCGCACCAAAGTTGATAAAAAACTGCATTTCAAAAATAATTTTATTTATAGAGGTGTATTTTTTTTATTCTTTAAAAACAATATTGCTGATTCGTACTCGTGAATCCACTGGTATCCATCCTTTTAAACATTCAACAAAAGAAGTAAAACTGAAGTGTTGTGCAACGAATACAGAAGTTGGATCTCTTGTATTTATAAGTATACAATATTTATGTATCGGAAGAAAAAAGTTAATTTCTATGAGAAGTTTTATTAATTTTCTTTTAAAAAAAGGGTACATTTCGTAAAATTTCACAAAATGAAGAGTTCGCTCATTTCTCGATCGAAAAAGAGTACATGTACGTATGATAACCAGCTACTGTATAGGTACTGTACGGTGTATTCATCAATAAAACTTCACTGCTTCATCATGTGATTCTACCCACCGTAGCTCAACACTATCTATTAATATTGGTGTTCCACAAGGATCTGTTTTAGGACCACTATTTTTTATTATCTACCTCAGCGATATGGCTCTTTTACCTTCAAAAGGAGAATTAAGACTCTTTGCTGATGACTCATCGACTTTTTACCATAGTGATAGTCATACTACCAACGATTTAAATGTATGCAGCGACCTGACTCTGCTAAGTGATTACTTCCGTATTAATAAACTGACACTTAATCTTGACAAATCCAACATATTAAATTTCAAATCTAGTTTTCGTTCTTTGTCGAATTCCTTACTTACTACCAAATCCACATTTCCAAGTGTTAAAGTTGTCAAAGAATGTAAATACCTTGGTATTATTCTCGATGAACATTTAAGTTGGAACCAACATATTAGTCACTTATTATCAAAATTAAATAGAGTTACGGGCATTGTATGTGAAATTAGAAGAAGAGTACCAACTGATGTATTAATAGCAATTTATCATTCATGTGTGGGGCGCCAATGTCCCGTTTAGTCAGCACAACTATGAAGCTCTCCCGAGCGGCGCTCAAGCTCCTCCAGTATGAAAGTATTATAGCGCAACCGGTAGGCTTCAGCTTGGTGTTGGTGACGCAGTGTGTTTGGTAGTCGACGCATATTATACGGCTGTGTGGGTAAGCGTCACACGCAGAGTTTGCTTGAGTGTCCGCGTCAGTAGGAACGCGTCAGCCTAGGGAACAGGCTGCTAAGGCGAAGTGTCGTCAGCTATTATGATGGGTGGTTTCCTCGTGGATATCGTGCTACACATTTTGGCGACCGACAGGCATTTAACGGTATAGTTCAAGAAACGACAAAAAGAACCTGCTGTGGAAACCACCCATCTAAAAGGTAACCAAAAAGTATGACCACGTGGTTTGGAAATGGAAGAGAGTGAAAACGTGACCAGTGCTGCAAAGTTTACAGAAAGGTATTTATATTGAGAAATGAAAGTGTTGGAAAAAAACCGTTTCCGAAAAGAATGCAATAAATGCACTTAAATGCAATAAAATGCACTTAAGGCAGTGGTGCAAATATTACAGATAGAAAGCAAAAGTTAAAGATTAAAAAAGTTTAGTGATTTTGGAAAAAAAACAAATGGATAGTAAAAAAGCGCGTCGGGAGGACAGCTTTAAGAAGAAGTGTGTTGGGAGGACCACTTCGAGCAATAAATTAGTTAGCGAGTCGGGAGGACAGCTAAAGAAAAATGCGAGTTGGGAGGACCGCATAAGAAAAAGCGCGTCGGGAGGACAGCTTTGAGTGTGTTGGGAGGACCACTCTTGAGAGCCAGAAGCGTGTTGTGAGGACCACTTCAAGCAATGAATGATATAGCGAGTCGGGAGGACAGCTGATGTAAAATGCGAGTTGGGAGGACCGCACAAGAAAAAAGTATGTCGGGAGGAAAGCTTTGAGTGTGTTGGGAGGACCACTCTTGAGAACTAGAAGTGTTTTGTGAGGACCACTTCAAGCAATGAATGAAATAGCGAGTCGGAAAGACAGCTAGTGTAAAATGCGAGTAGGGAGGACCGCACAAGAAGAAAGTGTGTCGGGAAAACAGCTTTGAGTGTGTTGGGAGACCGCTCTTGAGGACATTTTTTTCGTTTGGAAAAAGAAGTGTGTTGAGAGGACCACTTCAAGCAAGAAATATATTAGCGAGTCCCGAAGACAGCTGAATGAGAAAGTCTGACACGATGATAGTTCTGGTATGTTGAAAGGACCACTCCTTAACAATTATGTGAATGACAAACTAAGTATATTGAAAGGACAACTTACTTGAAGCAATTAATGAAGTAGCAAATCAAGAGGACAGCAAAAGTGCGTGTTGGGAGGACCGCATAAGAAACAAAAAAGCGCGCCAGGAAAATAGCTTTAATTTAAGTTCGTTAGGGGGATCGCCCTTTTAAAGGATTGATAGCATGGCTTATTTTAGGCAAGTGTGCTGAGAGGATCACTTCATTAACCAAAGCAAAAAAAGGTGTAACAAGGCAGCTAGATTCATAACGCGTGTAATCAGACTCAGTAAGCTGTTGTGAAGAATATTTCGTAGCAATCTGAAGAGAAATTGGAGTCAATTGCAAATAAAAAAAACTAAGGAAAATATGAGACATTTGAGAACATCAAATCCGCAACATCTAGGTTTATATAGTACGTTGAAGAAACCAAAAGACATTGAACGGATAATATAAAAATCAAGATATGAGGAGCTGCTTGAATGTCAACCAATTTAGGAAACGTGATTTAAACCTAATCAAATCTCAAAAGAATACTCAAGAGAATAGGATGGGTAACAAAAATTGTACAAACTAACAATCTGGAAAACGAACATATTCTTGACGTATGAACAATGCAAAATGTATGAAAAACATGAAAAGATATCTTGAGGAGTGCCATGATAAAAAAATGGAGAATCAAATAAAAAAAAAAGTTTTTTTGAGATGAACACGAAGGTAAAAAAAAAGGTATTAAATGAAAGCTGTCATGAAACATGCATAAACTGGTATTAAAAAAAAGTCTTACGAAAAGACCAGTTAAGTACGAAAAAAAAGATAAAAAAATATCTAAAGAAAGCGAATGAATTGGAGTCGAAAGAAAAGAAAAAGTTTATATGAGGTTTAGTGTTCGGTTTCCTTTGATTTAAAGTAGAAATGAAAAAACAAACTCAAAAACTAAAAAAAAAAACAGATGTTATCAGAAACAAATTGATCAAAAGTAAAACCATTAAAGCAGGTGTTTTGTGTCGTTTTAATAAAATACTGATTGGAAAATATAATACAAAAATGAAAGTTGCTGTACATTTCCATCAGAAGGGAATTTTGTTTAACAAGGAACAGGTAGTGGATAGTCCAAAAACAACCGCGACTTAGAAACTCTATTAAGATAGTTCCTAGTTTGTTTCGATAGTAATTATCAAAACATTCTAACATATCAGAAAAAAACAATTTGGCAAGCTTGCCTCTCTGCATTGAAACCCTCAAGTTTCTTTGTTTGCCAAGCTTTCGGTAGTATGTGTGTGAAGAATCCAGTTTTCTGTGTAGGAAGCTACAATTCGCACTGGAGGGAGTTGGATCGAAAAGAAAGAGAAATGATTCTCTCTACACCACAGATACGGTTTGTCTATGGTAACCACATGTACAGATTTACCAAGAAAAGTACAAAGTTTTGAGCTTGTTTCCCTCCAGAATTTGGACGCACAGATGACAGATTTTTTTAATTTGGTACAAATCGGTAAGGACCTTTTCTACATAGCGCTGCAGCTTTAAACATGTCAATAAACTTATGACTTGACAAAATATTGATAGTTTATCAAAGTGATTGGTTAAAGAAACTACAGGTGGTTTAATATCGGAAATTTGATCAATTCCAAACAATGAAATGTATGTTTACATAACTCAATCTCCATAATAATATTGAATTTTTTTTACATTGTCGATAAAGAATTTGGTAGAAAAAGCATAACTGAAAAAGACTTTTTTTATGAATGTACAGAAATACATGTGGCAACGCTGGCTATGCCTATCTGAGAGGGATAACAACATGAACATAACAGGCCAACTCAGTAAATGACAAAATAAGCGCAGTTGATTTTTGGGTGTGAAGGTTTTGCATGAATGGGAGCGTGGGAGTCTGGTGCAGCGGATATATCGGAGAGAAAGAATGGCTAAAGCACGCTCATTCATACGTATACATAACGATATTGTAATGGTACAATCGTTGACTGTTGTGTACAGGCAAGGGAGAGCGCTCGCGCACGCAAGTGCCTTT
Source organism: Uranotaenia lowii (assembly GCF_029784155.1). Lineage (NCBI taxonomy): Eukaryota > Metazoa > Arthropoda > Insecta > Diptera > Culicidae > Uranotaenia > Uranotaenia lowii. Next base: position 301,014,987 of record NC_073693.1, on the reverse strand, counting down.
TTGAGTGGCTACGTCGCTGTTTTGGTATATTCTCTATTAGACGACATATGCCTAAGCCAATAAGATCTAATTTGACGATATAAATTTCGTTTAAACATATAAAAAAAAACTTAAATAAAATTCAAGTGCAATTTATTATTGAGCAAAATAAGTGACATTGGTATTCTTTGAAGCTTTCCAGAATTGCTATACTAATGGGAAAAAAACGCAAATGATAGATTGACAATTTGGAAAAAATCCTAGCTTTCATTCTTCCGTCGTGTAATGATTAACTGGAAAATTAAATCTTTTCAATCATTGGAAAAAATCTTTGAGAGGAAGGAAGATGTGTGGGGCGCCAATGTCCCGTTTAGTCAGCACAACTATGAAGCTCTCCCGAGCGGCGCTCAAGCTCCTCCAGTATGAAAGTATGATAGCGCAACCGGTAGGCTTCAGCTTGGTGTTGGTGACGCAGTGTGTTTGGTAGTCGACGCATATTATACGGCTGTGTGGGTAAGCGTCACACGCAGAGTTTGCTTGAGTGTCCGCGTCAGTAGGAACGCGTCAGCCTAGGGAACAGGCTGCTAAGGCGAAGTGTCGTCAGCTATTATGATGGGTGGTTTCCTCGTGGATATCGTGCTACACAATTCACTTTTTCATTCGTTACTGACATACTTGGTGTCAACCTGGGGCAATGCATGCAATAGTCAGATCAACAAAGTCCAAATCACACAGAACAGAATCCTACGCCTTATATACAATCTTCCTGCCCGCAGTCACACTGCTGATCTTTACAATAGTAACAATAATATAATTGCATTTAGAGGTTTATACTTAGGTAATTCAAATTTGTAGCTTCATTTTTCAAAGTCTTACTCAAAGTACTCACTGCAATATAACTTTCAATCGCACCAACCATCAATACCTCACACGCAATAGAAACTTAATCGATCGGCCTACTATCGTATCAACAATTGGTGAACGCTCTCTCTCATTTCGTGGTGTTAAGTTTTTCAATTATTTTGAGGAAAGATGTGGACCTTTCAATAATAATGTTCAGTTAAAAAAACAATTAAAGATATTCTTATTACAAACTCATTTAGTATCAACACTACTTAAATCTTATGATATTCTGACCTTATAATTTTGCTTACTCTGAAATTCAATTATCAAGAAGAATGTTTGTTAAATATTATTTTAAATTTTGTTTTGTTTTGTTTGTGTAAATATTTTACTTTATAATTATTAAATTCTGAAACAATAAATAAAAACATTTTAGTTGAAGATAGATTTTTTAGGGTTTAGCTAGCATAGGATATACTCCTAAAACGGTGTAACCAGTGGAGTATAAAATAAAAAATGTAAATGTTTGTATATAAAACTGAATAAAGAAACTAAACTAAAACTACTGATCCTGCATAAATGCAGGCGTTTAACGTGCCTTTAATTTGAGTGGGTTATTTGTATAACGCCTTAATCTTAGCTGAAGTTTATCGTAGGCGAATAAAAGGCTTCTCTTAAAAGGATAATTGGATGCTCTCATCATATAAACAACAAGGTGGCTCTTTTTTTTTCTATTTATACTTATATGAGGCCCTTGGAGCCAAAGGGGTATAAGTGCATAAAAGTTTATTTCGAGAAAACACGCTTTAAAGTTGTTGTGTTAGGTCATTTTCCATATATTTTTCGAAAATTTGTATTTTGCTCTCGAATGTAAAAGTATTTTGTTAAATTCGGAAAATCTGAAAAAATCATGAAATATAGTTTGAAAAATGAAGAATCGTTTGGCATCATTAACTCAAAATCGGCCATTTTGTCACTATACCCCTTTGGCTCTCAGGGCCACATATATATAAAAACTAGCTGATCCCGTACGAACTTCGTTTCGCTTTAAATCATTGGTACGTCAAAATGAGTTTAGAAAATGAATTCGAAACATTCTTTCGACAATTTTGGGAAAAAATTCAACAGTGTTTAAAGTCGCTACTGTTACTATTACTTGAAATTCAAATTAAACGGTTGATTGGCTTTTTATTAAAATCTAATGAGAGTGTTTTCTTCTCGATCGGTTGCAAAATCTAGACATTATGGTAGAAACATGTACTATTTGTTTATGTGCACGACTCTTTTGCTTGACCTTCACACTTAAATTGGTATCAATTAACTGCCTCCAACAAAATTATTGCACAAAACACTGAACTTTCAATGAAACCCTCTTTTTCTGTCCCAGGGCCCGAAATTCGATAATTGAAACCAATTTTACGTTCCTCAAAACTCCCTTTTGCCATATTTTGTTCTCAATTTATATGTAAAATAACGTCAGGAACTTGAAAACAGTGAACAGTGAATATAGACGCCCCTTTCGCCGACCCTTGACACGGAACATGCTACCTGGAGTCAATTGCTCATAGTTTATAATCCTCATCTGTACATTTTCATCTCAATCCGATGCATGATCACGACAATATCACGAAAACAGTGAGCAACTAACATGGACGGCTTTTTTTTGACCACGATTCAAAACTTGACACCTGAAATCAATTACCTTTTCTGTTAACCTCCCATGTGTCAATTTTCATTACAATTCTATGCTCATTCAAGAGAATATCGTAAAAACAGTGAACAGATAATAACCCCTTTTGCCGACCCCTGAGTCAAGATTTGAAACCTGAAAGCAAAAGAACGTCCCTCAAAACTCCTATGCGGAAATTTTCATCTCAATCCAATGTAGAATAACGTCAAAATCGCAAAAACATTAAATTTGGGTATGGACGACTCCTTCAGCCAACTTCTGATCCGCAATTAGAAACTTGAAATCGATTGCTGGTCCTTCAAAACACTCATGAGCTAATTTTCATCACAATACTGTCTATAATAACGCCAATATCGCAAAAACATTAATCAGTGGATATGGACGACTCCTTTGACCGACCACTGACTCTAAATTTGATAACTGTTATCGATTGTTCGTCTCTAAAACTCTCATGTGCAAATTTTCATCACAATCCGATGTATAATAACGCCAATATAGCAAAAAAATTAATCAGTAAATATGGACGACCCCTTTGGCCGACCCCTGACCCTAAATTTGATAACTGTAATCGATTGCTCGTCTTTCAACACACTCATGTGCAAATTTTCATCACAAGCCGACGTAAATAATGTCAATAACGTGAAAACAATATTTGTCTTTTATGGACGACCCCCTTCAGAAGGGGTCGTCCAAAAATCTAAAAACATTTTTCATCATTCCTAGTCCTAATGAGCATCCATGCCAAATTTCAGATCTCTAGCTCTTAAGACGGCTGAGTCTATAGAGGACAAACAAACAAACAAACATACAGATAATTGCTTTTTATATATATACTAGCTGATCCCGTACGAACTTCGTTTCGCTTTAAATCATTGGTACGTCAAAATGAGTTTAGAAAATGAATTCGAAACATTCTTTCGACTATTTTGGGGAAAAAAATAAAACGGTGTTTAAAGTCGCTACTATTACTATTACTTGAAATTCAAATTAAACGGTTGATTGACTTTTTATTAAAATTTATGTGAGAGTGTTTTCTTCTCGATCGATTGCAAAATCTAGACATTATGGCAGAAACATGTACTATTTGTTTATGTGCACGACTCGTTTGCTTGACCTTCACACTTAAATTGGTATCAATTAACTGTCTCCAACAAAATTATTGCACAAAACACTGAACTTTCAGTTAAACCCTCTTTTCTGTCCCATGGCCCGAAATTCGATAATTGAAACCAATTTTACGTTCCTCAAAACTCCCTTGTGCCATTTTTTCTTTTCAAATTATATGTTAAATAACGTCAGGAACTTGAAAACAGTGAACAGTGAATATAGACGCCCTTTTCGCTGACCCATGCTCATAGTTTATAACCCTTATCTGAAGATTTTCATCTCAATCCGATGCATGATCACGACAATATCGCGAAAACAGTGAGCAACTAACATGGACGGCCTTTTTTTTTACCACGATTCAAAACTTGACACCTGAAATCAATTATCTTTTCTGTTAAACTACCATGTGTCAATTTTCATTACAATTCTATGCTCAATCAAGAGAATATCGTAAAAACAGTGAACAGATAATAACCCCTTTTGCCGACCCCTGAGGCAAGACTTGAAACCTGAAAGCAAAGAGCGTCCCTAAAAACTCCTATGCGGAAATTTTCATCTCAATCTAATGTAGAATAACGTCAAAATCGCAAAAACATTAAATTTGGGTATGGACGACTCCTTCAGCCGACTTCTGATCCGCAATTCGAAACTTGAAATCGAATGCTCGTTCCTCAAAACACTCATGTGCTAATTTTCATCACAATACGATCTATAATAACGCCAATATCGCAAAAACATTAATCAGTGGATATGGACGACCCTTTTGGCCGACCCCTGACCCTAAATTTGATAACTATAATCGATTGCTCGGCTCTCAAAACTCCTATGTGCAAATTTTCATCACAATCCGATGTTAAATAAAGCCAATATCCCAAAAACATTAATCAGTGGATATGGACGACCCCTTCGGCCGACCCCTGACCCTAAATTTGATAACTGTAACCGATTGCTTGTCTCTCAAAACACTCATGAGCAAAATTTCATAACAATCCGATGTAAAATAAATCCAATATTCCAAAAACATTTACCAGTGAATATGGACGACCCCTTTGGCCGACCCCTGACCCTAAATTTGATAACTTTAATCGACTGCTCGTCTCTCAAAACACTCATATGGAAATTTTCATCACAATCCGATGTAAAATAAAGCCAATATCGCAAAAACATTAATCAGTGGATATGGACGACCCCTTTGGCCGACCCCTGACCCTAAATTTGATAACAGTAATCGATTGTTCGTCTCTCGAAACACTCATGTGCAAATTTTCATCACAATCCGACGGAAAATAACGTCAATAACGCGAAAACAATATTTGTCTTGTATGGACGACCCCCTTCGGAAGGGGTCATCCAAAAATCTATAACATTTTTCATCATTCCTGGTCCTAATGAGCATCTATGCCAAATTTCAGATCTCTAGCTCTTAAGACGGCTGAGTCTATAGAGGACAAACAAACAAACAAACAAACAAACATACAGATAATTGCTTTTTATATATATAGATATAGATAGATGAATTTCTTTTTGTCAGCCTGTCTGTGTGTTTGTCTGTTCCCTATAGATTCAGAGATTACTGGAGCGATTATCGTGAAATTTGCTATATGACCGTTTTCAGGACCGGGGATGGTTTCTATAATAGATTCAGAACCCTTCGACTTGAGGGAGATGATGCTCTCATACAATTTTATCATATTATATGACACAACCCATACAAGTTAAAAGCAATTGCCATCAAATTTTCTACAAAACAAATTTTACACAATGATATGATCTATTGTATTTTCGAACATGTTTTGACATATTCAGATCTTTTGTTATATGAAATCTTCTTGCATATTTTTTTGAAAGAGAGAGGGGGACTCATGTAAAAGCTATATTAAATGTGACAGAAATTGAACTATTTTTAAGTTATTTTGATCAAAGTTGGCACACTTTTGAGTTTCAAATTGATAAGATGATGTAAAATATTATAAGACGTTTTCCGTTTTAGTGAAGGGGACTCCTTCACAAAATGAACAAAAATATGACAAAACTCGAATAATTTTGAAGAGTCCGTTGCACATAATAATTTTTCCATAAATAATAATTAGTATATTGATTGAATATTCAAAAAAGGTTTTGATTGTGACTCCCAAATAAAAATACTATGGAGTATGGCAATATCCAGAAAGTTTTGACAGATTTGCATTTCGACCTGATGACATAATTTATCATAATTCATAGATAAGGTTGCCAGATCGCCCGGTTTATCCGAGTTTGCCTGGAAAATTAATATAAAATTTAAGAAAAGTCCGGCCCAGCCCGGTTACCCGAATTTCATTGAGAAAGCCCGGATTTCATTGGAAAAGCCCGGATTTTGCCGGGGTTCATTCTTATGCCCATTCTCGAATCAAACTTATTTTATAGGTATTTATCTTTATTAGAGAGACTTTCAGCCTTTGGGTGGTTCGCCTCTTAACGAATCAAACTTATAAAATACAAATTGTGTTGTAAAAAGTTTTTAAAACGAAAGTTTTTGAGCAAATTTAAGAAAAAATCAAGCAAGATTTTTTGAAAGCCTAAAATACGATTTATATTCTGCTGATAAATTTTGATAAAAAAAATTTTTTTCGAGTTAGTTTTCTTGATTTTTGGTGAGTATTTCCTATAGGTTTTGATCAAATTTTCCCGGATATTGTCTGGATTTTGGTCGACAATTTTGAAATCAAATGCCCGGATTTTGCCAGATTTTTAGATCAAATAGCCCGGATTTGTTCGGCCCGGATAGGTACTGAGAAAGTTTTGGCAACCTTATTTATAGACGAATCAGGATATAATTAGACTATTAATTGTACTGTATTTAAGAACACTTCTTTTTAAGAAAAAGGAACGAGGGCTTCCACACAAATTAGAAGTAGCAAATGATTTAACTGAAACAAATTTCATGTGGTTCTGATCGAATTCGGTACACACAGGTACATACAGTTCTGATGCAATGAGGTGAATTACAGATTTAAAATTCTTTTCCATCTTTTGTGGTTGCCCATATAAAACCAACATAAGGCTTTACATAAGTTGAAAAAAAAATCAAGTTTGTACCATGAACATGGTTTGTATTGATTGATAAGTTTCGATTAAGTATGGTTTTGTTAATAAATCTTTCCATGTTTAAAAAAAAGAATTTTTATTGTAATTTTTTCTGTGTTCTTACATACAATCTACTTCTACGAAGCCCGTGGCGTACAGGATAGCCTTCAAGTCTTCTAAGCCAACGGGCATGAGATCGAATCATTTGTTAGATGCTAGCCATCATATCCTCGAATGATGTACGCTTAGAGTTCAGAAAAAGGAATCTCTTCGAGGAAACATCAAGTTTTATTGAGATCCTGTATGTGTTTGTGTTCGTTAATAAAAACAATTTCTAAGTAACTTTACTAAGTTTGGTATGCAAATCAGATTTGATAATGAGATGACTCAATTGAAAAACTTCTCCCACTCTCCATCAACCCATATTTTTTTGTAAAGGACGGGAGACTGTTAAAAAATAAACCAAAAATAAAGCTGCTTGAATATTTAACAACAAAAATGAAATAATGAAAGAAATCGCAAAGTATTTTCAAACATTCCTAAAATTTAAGTTTTTAGAAAAATAAAGATACAAACCTTTCTAAAAAATAGCAATATAAATGCTGAAGGTCAATTGTTGCATTCACACGACAAAATAATTCATTTCTAAATTCTTATAAATCAAAGATCAATGACTTTTCTCAAATAAGGCTATGATCATTTAGTATCCGGGCTGAAAAGAACTATCTTGCCTATTTTTTCCAAATTTTTAAGTTAACGTGATTTTGAGATATAAACGGTGCAAAAAGACAGTAAAAATAATGAAGCACAAATGTCTCGGAAATTCTTCATTGTCGACTTGAAAACTCATAAACTGTTTTTTCTGAATTTATTTTGGTCCAAATGGTTGAGAAGCATAAGAAGTCCGTCTAGGGTGCTCATGAAGTTCAAACCAAGCATCGGAGTGGAATCTGTTCTCAACTATGGTAAAAAGTCTATGGTTTTTGGGGATAACTGAATGCCTACCCTTTAACTATGCAGTAAATCCGTTTCCGGCAGGCAAAAAGTGTTGCCTGACTAATAGATACCAAGTAAGAGCATCTGTTTTCGTGGTCGAAACAGCCGGTTTAGACCCAAATTCTGTCCCAAGCAACCGCATCCGTGTTCCATTATACCAGTTTCGACTCAACATTTTTTAGAACCGGTATAAGGATTGATCCAAAACTGATGAGATTTGGAACCAATTTTACGCAGTTCTAATCCGTTTGACAGTTAATGGAACACGAGTGGGGTTGCCAGTTTTTTAGCCACTAAATAACCAATAATGAGCAGTCCCATAGATCGCAATCTGTGCAACCGGTTTTTTACGCAATGTAACAGATGTGTTCTGATGGACAAAGAAATTTATGTTAAAACCAAATTTAAGAGGTCCAATTCTTCGAGATGCCTACTCATGAAAAGGTTCCAACCAGATTCCAATTGGTTTTTCCAGTTTTATTTGTGTAAAACTTCATGATTTTGCAAAGGTTTTGCTTCTATGATAATAATAATAGATCAATATATGACTGAAAAAAGTGTGCAAAGATGAAAAAGAGATATTATGATAAAGTAAAAGTATTTCTTGTAATATAAAATTCATAAGCTCAGATCTATATTGGGAATCAATACCTCCGGGAATTTAGGAAACTGAGTCTAATATTCAGGGTTCAAAATCAATCCAAAATCGGATATCAGATCGCGAATGCCATAAAGATGGTAAAACGACTATAATCGAAACAAAAAAAAATTAAATGCAATTTTCCATGAGAAAGTTTTTCCATGAATCTTTATGCAAATTGATAAAAGCGTTCAGTCGACAACATTAGAGACCACCAAATTTTACTCCAATATACCAAAAAAGAGAAAGATGAATCACCCTGCCGGTTTGTGTGTGCGAGCTCACACCCTAGTATGGGTGGCTTGTGGCTGGCTACCTTTGTGTGGTGCACATGGATGTGGCAAAACGGGAGAAAACAAATAAACAATCAACCAAGTCGTTATGAATCAGAGTACTTGAATGCGCGCAGAAATCTCTGAATGAAAAGTGCTTCCTGCCTCTCAGCTTTTTCCCGCTTCCGGCCGCTCGAACGCTCTGGTGGACACCCGTTTCGTTTGCCACCTCGCAACCCATCCTTGGGTGGCCTTCCTACTTACATATTGTAATAACCCTCCACTTCCAGTAGGGTAGGGAGGTAAGTGTACCTGATTTTCTAGAGAAATCGGTCCCGTTGAGAGCACCATCAGGAGAGAGAGAGAGCGGCTTATTAGATAACAATCGTGGGAGAACTTGCGGTCTAGGTGCGTCGTCCTTGGCTCACATATTTGCCACCCATTTTTCATGCTTTGTTGTTGGGTGCGGGTGGAAAAGCTTATCACTCACAGGGAAGCTTTGCATGGCCTTACTTCGTTTCGTTCGTCGTCCTTGGCTCTCTCTCTGGGTCCGATAAGCTCTCCTCGGCGAACTTCTCTCGGCGAACTTCTCTCGGCGACTCTCTGGAGCCGCTTTTGTTTTCTTGCTTTTCCCTTGTATGATGGTTGCTGTTGGGTGAATCCTTCGGAAGCTTTTGATTTCGGTCAGTAAAACTAGCGGATTGAAAAATTATTGCATTTTCATGTGATATAATTTTCATTCGAAGCCAGTAGCACCTACTGTTTTGTCCATGTTAGTACTTTAGCTCAATAATTTTCATTTAGCTTACCAAGTTTTACGTTTGATATGTGTAAAGATGTAGTACAATGTAGCTCCATAAGACTGGAATGTTATTCTGTGAATTAGAAAGTAGAATCAGCAAGCGTTAAAATGACATTATGGTTCTCCCTTTGAAGTTTTTGATTGGTCAAATTTGTATTTACATTTTTAACAGCGCCTTTTTATTACTGACTCAACAAACTGTTTTGAAAAAACCCTGTTTCAATCTCACTAAATTTTTTGACTAACTACTACTACTACTATTACATTACATTACATTAAATAGTTTTTGAAACAGAAAAAAAAATAAAATGAATTTTAATCAGATGTTATGGAATATATTTATTCATACAAGTTAAGTAAATACTGTCGAACGGGGCATCATGCAACAGCGGGGTCAGATGCAACATTTGTATACCACAGCACTGATATAATTTTTAATTTTATATAACTTAATCGAGTTATCTTTTAATGAATGCAAAATGACGATTTTTAACATCTTAAGCTAGTATTTTAAAGTTTTTCATTTTCTTTAAAAAATTAAAAAAATCCATCAAAAAATTTACATAGTTACGAATTTTTACATTTTTCGATGCAGTAAAAAACTTTACCCTGTATGACGATTGGCTTGATGATATCACTCCCAAATTTTTTACTGGTTAAATGATCCTATTACAACACTTTTGGTGTAAAAATATTTTTCAAAAAATCTCCAATTTTTTTTAAATATATATTTTTATAATTCAGCTACTTACCTGAGGTAAGAGTCAACAAAGTACAAATCAAAGAGACACCTTGTAAATCTCGTTTCCATATGCTCGAATATGATTGTTTTGCATCATGCATTTATCAGAATTGAAATTTCATTCATCCAAACATTTATTTTTATAATTTCATCTAGTAGAATTTTTTGTAGTATTTTTTACCCCTAAATGTATGCAATATTTATGTTAAGAAAAAGTGTTAGTTTCAACAGAGCCAGAAATTACTGCAATTGGTGTTTTTATGCGTAATGGCTTTTGAGACATCAAAAATGTACTAAAACTATACATTTACATAAGTTTTCATTAGATTTTTCAATGTTTCATAATATAGTGAAAATCGCATGTTTTAAAAAAATTAAAAATAACTGAAGGAACCAATAATTTTTCTACGTCAGTTTGATGTCCCCCTAACCTGAAAACTTTTGATGAATAAATGGTATAATTATCTGTGGACGTGAGTTTTTCAGTAGCCATTGAAGTTGAAAAGTGTTGCATGTTGCCCCAGTTGACGGTATAAAGTAGTTTGAGATTTAAGCTTCAAATAAAGGACCTCTGAGTCCGACAATGAAATTGAAAAAAACATCTCATTAGAAAAGTTGTGTTTCAAAGGTTGTATCTCGGTCGAATATTAAAATGTAGATAAAATTATTCTATTGTATTCATAATCTACCGTTATAAATAAAAAAACCCAAACATTGTCGGTTAACAGATATAAGCTGACCGTTAGTAAGTATACTCGATCTTTGAATCGTTAAAACTTTTTTTATTATAAACTAGCTGACTAGAATGTCCAGTTCCCGGCCATTTTTCCGTTCCCGGGAATCGGGAAATCTGGTGACCTGTTTTCCGGGAATTCCCGGGATCCCGGGTAGTATTCAAAAACATGTAAAATATATGCACTTCGATTCAAATATACATAGCTTATCGAACTTTTCCTGCATACATGCCTATATTTTGTTCAAAACTGTACTCTTCATAATCATTGTTAATCTATTTTCAATCAAATTAATCAAACTGTTTTCAACTATGATAGATTAAAAAACAGTCTAACGAACTATAAAATAACCTGAATAAGTCAAATGAAGAATTCATCAATGCAATTAGGGGTTGATAAAAAAATATTTTTTTATTTGTTTGATTATTCCAACCATTTTTCGTTTTTTCTGGAAACTTAAAATTTTCATTCATTAATTCATATGGCTTTCAAGCCTAAGGGAGACATGTGCATGAATGTTACTTTCGAGAAAACACAATCTGTCTACCTGCTGCGTGATTTTTCATATATTTTTCGCACTGTTGTGGGTTTTCATTAAATGAATACGGTTTGGAAACATATAATCTTTTTAAACTTATCTATTTGAATAAAAAAATTGCACCAAATGGCTGCAAAATGTGTGCTGCCACAGGAATCGTCATATTCGCAATGAGTTTGTATGACTACATTTTCAATAAAATGCTTTGCTACACCTTCTAAAAATCCATGAATTTTTTAGAAAATAATTTCACCATAAATAAATTTTCGATATCTTTACAATGAGAGCTTTCACATCAAATTATTATTGGAATACTAAGAAGATTAGATTCTCTGAATTGATTTTTTTAAATTTTAATTTGAAATTCTTTTTCAAAAATGGTTTTATACTCATTCTTATTTTCCTTTCTTCCGGCAGAGTGGGGATGGTCAACGAACTGCCATAACAAAATTTTTCGTATCCAAATAACATCACATTTCACATATGGCTCCATTTGCTTGATAAGTTTTCGAGCTATGCATATTTTCATTCTTCCCGTTTCTCTTAGGAGAGGTCTTAAATCATAAAAAATCCTTTCATGTAAAATAGAATACGTTTTCGTACTCGACTACGTTGGATAAGTTCTCAAGTTATACAAAAATTGAGCGGAACTCCTTTTCCCCTGTCTTATTCCCCACCTGAAGGTGAAAAGAGGTTTTTTTTATAACCATAGAATCATTTCTTGTGCCCTTATGCACTCCTCCGTAAAATTTGGTTAAATTTATTTGTTGAACTCCTGAATTTATCAAAACAAACGTATGACACCTTTTTCTCTTTCATATCCCTAGAGGGGAGCCAATTCATCTTAGAAATATTTCTTGTATTTAAATTCTCTATCCAATTTGTTACCATCTGCTAAATTAGCACTCGAGTTATTAAACAATATTGTATGGGAGCTCCCCTTCCTCCTTCCTTTAGAATGAGTAAAAGGGAGAAGGAGCCTTAAACAATAATAAAAAAAAGAATCTATTCAAATACCCACTGCTATTTTATTTGAATAATATATTCTCGAGTGATCCGAAAATATTGTATGAAAACTTCCCTCCTTCTTCCCTTTTCCCGTTGAAGAGAGGGAGGGATCTCGAGAAATTTGATAAAAAACACTCTATTACTCGAATATACTACCATGATAAATTTGATTTTTTTGTTCAATTAGTTCTCGCTCTACATAGAAGGGAGAATAGAAATGCAGAACGGGTGGAAGAGCAAATATGTCTCGAACATCGCAGAAACTTGACTCGTAGCCTTATATCTATGAGAAATTAGAATTCATTTGCATGATTAGTTATCGAATAATACATTAAATTGTATGTGAGAACGCCTTCCTCCCTTTGTATCTCTTCAAACGAAGGAGGTGAAGACCCAAATAATCATAGAAATACTGGGTACTAGAAGTATTTCTATGATTATTTGGGTCTTCACCTTCTTCGTTTGAAGAGATACAAAGGGAGGAGGGCGTTCTCACATACAATTTAATGTATTATAGCCACTCAAGTCAAATTTGGTTCCATTTGCTTGATAAGTTATCGAACTTTGCAAAAAAAATGTATGGCAGGCTATCTCCACACTGAAAAAAGGGAGGAGTCCCAAACCATCTTTAAAATATTTTTCCTACCCATATACCCTCACATGCCAAATTAGGTTCCTATTTCCCCAATGGAAGGAAGGAGGGGCACCAAACCATTTTAGGAACATTTTTCGTATTTTCGGTTATTTAAACATGTTTTCTTTTGTTTAAGAGGCCCCCTTCCCCCTTTCAGAGAGTGGTAGGGGTCTCAAACTATTATAGGAACCTTCCCTGGCTCTCAAAGACCCCTCCTGCCGAGTTTCACGCAAATCGGTTCAGCAGTTTCCGAGTCTAAAGTCTGTTTCACATAGAATCTGGTCGCATCTTTTCATTTACTGCAGCGCCCCTAGTTATCACATCGCGAATCTATTGACAGTGTTTTGATCCGGATGATTTGTTTACTTAGTGGTGAAAATTTTGTCAAGATTGAAGCAGTCAGTCAAAAGTTATCGACGATGGAACGCGAAAGGCGAGAGAAAATTCTGCACACTCACGTAGAGAAACCGACGTGGTCAGGGGTAAAGATCGCAAAATTCCTGAAATATCTAAAATCGACTGGTGCTGCAACGTTACCGGGAGACCCTTACGTTGGATCAAGCAAAACAAACTAGGTGTAAAAGTGGAACATAAGACCGGAAGCTGCGAGCAAAAGTAATTCGATCAGTTCACAATAATCCAGGAATCTCCTTGCGTGATTTGGCGAAAAAGTTCAAGACGAACCACAGTACAGCTCGACGAATTTGTTTGCGAGAAGGTTTGCGGTAGTATCATTCAAGAAACACCCCAACAGGACGCTGAAACAAAACCTGGTTGCCAAACCAGGACAAGGAAGTTGTACGAGAAAGTGTTGACCAAGTACAACAGATAAATTTTGATGGACGACGGAATTTTACCTTGCGAAGCGTAAAGGGAATGTTGCGAATAGATTCAAGTTTGTTTTCGCAGATAAATTTGTTCGTAAGTTGATGATTTGGCAAGGGATCTGTAGTTGTGGGAAGAAGACTAAGATTTAATAAGATAAGACACTAAGAATGGAAGATAAGACACTAAGAGAAGACACAATGAATGGAAATGTTTACAAAGAAGAATGTCTCCAAAAGAGGGTTTTGCCATTCATTCGGTCCCACAAAGGTGAAGTTCTGGCCGGACCTGGCAAGCTGCCACTACAGCCGGGATGTCGTTAAGTGGTATAAGGAGAACAAGATCGATTTTGTTGAAAAAAGTATCAATCCACCAAACTATCTGGATTTTCGTCCCATCGAGAAATATTGGGCAATAGTTAAGGGCAAACTGAAGAAATGTGGCAGAACCATGAAAAAACCCGATCGAATGGAAAAGTGGTGGAACAAAATGGCGAATGAGGTTACCAGCAGTACTGTGCAGAAAACGATGGGTGGTATCACAAAAAAAGTTCGAGAATTCGTCCGAAAAGCTGACGAATGATTTTTAGGTATTTTATTCCTTAAAGTGCAATAAAAACCCTACAAAATGACATTATTTCTTTTGTTGTACGTTATTTCTTTGCGGAGAAATGATCTATTTTATCCGGCCAGATTCTATGTAAAACAGACTTTATAGGGATCAGACAGACTGACAGACAGAAGCTTTGCAATTTCTCAATTTTAGATTTTTGTATAGGAAAAGTCAAGGAAAAATAGCCGGTTAGGGTCATATAGACCTGGATTACTGTTTTGGTTATAAAATCAAAACTACTGAACTGATTCCATAAACTATACTATTTTGAAATCGTCTAAATGTCTGTTATCAGATGTAAATTTGATTTTTGATTTTTATTGTTATTATTATTATTTATTTGAGACCTTTTAATCACCCGGGTTTAAATCTTTATGCTTTTCTGAAAAACGATTCTAAAATCAAAAAGTCCTTAATAAATGGTTGTTTTGCATCAAAGATAACTCATTTTGTTGAAGTCGTATTGAAAAACTTAAGCTCATATTGTGATAAGGAGTGTATTTGAAAAAAAAACTTTTGAATGCTTGAATGAAAATTTATGAAATTTTCTGTGAATTCACCTTATAATATAGTGTGTACGTGTACAAAATTGGGTGACAATCTTTCAAGTGGTTTTTGAGATATCGCCCAATTCTGAAGTTCAAATTTTTGGGCAGGATCGAGAAAAATCCTGAAAAGTCCCATTGAGAGACCCAAAAACAGCTGAAGATCAACTATTAGACCAAAATTTACATGGTTAATTGTTTAAGAAGTCCTAGAGGACCCGATAGTGAGCAAAAGTCTAGAAGTGAAGATGATTGACTCCATGAAGTTAAGGAATGTGAAAGGATTTTTCAAGCTCAATTAGAAAATATTAATAGAGGAAGAGATAAAAAAGTTGTTGGGTGCCGAGGTATTGCAAGACTACTTTTCATGCATTATTTCACGGGGCACAAGCAGTGGTGTCAATTGAATTTATCGTTTATCAATGCCAAAAGACATACCCCTGTTAAACAGCTAATAACTTTTTTGTCTAATAAGATACGAAGTTGCGGCCTTCGACAAAATTGTTGAGCGGAAAATTTCCTTGAGAGAATTTATAAATTGGCACCAAAACCATTATCAGGCTCGGTTCTACAGAAGAAACAAAAATTATGATGATTTTTCAGTACAAAATATTCAATTTTTCCATACAAACCTTAAAGTTCAAATTTACTCATGTAAACGTTACTTCAAAATTCTGCAAAAAATCATGGATGAGTTTTGAACCAAAACGAAGCTTTTTAGATCCCAGGGTTTAAGAAATTCAATAAAGACTCCAAATCGGCTCAGTCTCATGTCCAGTCAAATAGAAACATTCTTGACAATTAGCAATTAGCACCCATCAGTCTTGTTTTTTTTTTATCTGGGATTTTAAACTTGTTTGCTTATTCATCCCGTAGTCCTGATTCTTTTTGATCACTTTTGCATCCCACTGTTTAAAATTTAGTACTTCTGGCAAGTTTGAAGAAAATAGCGAAAGAGTTTTAAAATTTTATTATTACTATTTTTTACAGGTCATAGCTTTTAAATAAACCAATCCGATCTGCAATAACTTGTAAAACAACTGAGTTATGGTCAAAACAAATGTGCATGTTTTTTTTCAAGATCGGACTATTTGGTGAAAAATTTCAGAAAATGATCAAACCTTAGCAAAAGATTTAATGAAGTTAGTCTTTAAAAATATTTTATCTAAATATCCATAAAGCAAGTTCAACTCAAAAGAATCCAAATTAGCTTACCAGATAGACAATACGTTGTTTGATTACATAGATACGCGTGAAATAAAAATGCATGTTTAAGAAGACTGATCCCAAACTTTTGGCCGTTACACCATACTGCAATCTATTAGACGATACCTTAAGGGCTGTCCCAACGGTAGATGCAAAACACGGTCTTCGACCACGCTAAAACAGTCCGGCTGGCATCGGTGGCGTAAATCGCTGTTTTAGCACAGTTATCGATTTCAAAATTCCCAACAGTTATACGCGTTTGTTCCAAATTCATGCAAATTTGGAACAGGATTTCAAAATATACGACAGACCGATTTAGTTCACGGTGAGAAAATTTTAGCCAATAATGATTTCTTTCACACATGTTTGGGTAACATTGGATGTGATAATAGTTTCTTTTTGAGATATTATTTGAATGTTTTTTTTCGCTTCAACCAGCCTACACGTAACATAAATTGAGAATAGATGTTAATAAAAACCATATCAAGTATAAATAAAAGATGTCACATTATTCGCGATTTAATATAATTAAATAAAAAGTTTTTCATGTGGGCTCGTCGAATTAGTGAATCCAGTCAGCGTTCTAAAATTTGAAAAAAAAATAAACGAAAAGAAAATTTTAATACTTTTTCGATGAGGTAAAATAAATGTTTATTGTTTTTTCTATAATTTTTGTTTTATTTGAGATATTGAGAGATTTTTAGTTTCGTATAGATTTCTCGGAGTTTTCGTGAATAGCAGCATATTTTTCTGTATCCATATATGTACATGAATTTACAAAGTGAAACAAGTTTTTTTCAAACAAAAGTGTCGACAAATCAAAGGAAAATTTCCTTTGACTTTGGAATAAACATTTCTCATTTCCTTCATCAATGTCAGCAATAACTTGAAATAAATTGCTTTTTCATTTCATTTTAACCGTATTCCATTGATTCAAAGCAATTTGATTGAATTAATTGAAGAATTGTTTCAATTGACCTTTTTTCCTCGTTGTGTAGTCATTTTTGCTTTTAAATTAATGAAATCCTGGTAGAATAGTTGAAATCACTGTTCTGTCAAAAGGAATATTCGTAAAATTAATTTTAAGACAATTAACCGTGAAACTCAAAATTTATGCAATTTTTCTAATAAAATGGGTTTTTTCTTCTCAATTATTAAGTGTCCGCAATGAAAGTGTTTCCGTTTTAAATTTGCTCCTACACCGGTGGGGAGTGGGTGTTTTAGCCGATTCTAAAATTTCAAATTGTGCTTAAACTGGTATACTTAAAACCAATATTTACGCCTGAACCGTTGCAGGTGCTCTAAGTAGCTATTTTATTTATTTTGAGTACCTACATTGCAATTTTTTTGCACAAAATTAAACAAATGTATTTTGATAAGTATTAGAAAAGGATTTGAAAGCAGCTTGAGTTTTGCAATTTGGTCCACTCCACCCTGAGATCATTGGGTTTGAATTTTAAGTGTGGTTTTTGGAAAATGTTCCAAATTTATACTAAGTTTAAGTCATATAAACTAAGTATAAAGATGTTGTCAACTACATTCAAAGAAGGTTTTACTTACGACCTTTTGAATGGGATCAAGAGAATTGCAATATGTCATAAGATGACTGAGAAATGGTCGATCAAAATTTTCATGTTTCTAAGGGGGTGATCCTAAACTTTTGGCTGACAGTTTTTATACCTATACACCCAAAATTCAGCCTCTGTGCCAATGGCGTGTAGTCAATTACATAGCATCATTGGTACAAGAAGATAACGCGATCGGTGCTGAATCGATTTGCTCCCACCGGCATTAATCTCCCAAGTTAACCGAATTGCGTATGTCTGAAAGAAACAAAATAAAAACGCTTTCACGTCCCTCCCTATCGCATCACAAGACGAAGAAGGATGGAAATAAATACCGGCCAACACCAGGCAGCCAGCGAACCGAGCACTGTGCGTGTGAATGTAGCAAAAGCAACAACAAAAACATCCTTCTTATTCAATCCCTTCAATCTACCGGCAAACAACCACGGCCGAGCTGTGCGTGTGTATGCAGTAAAAGCAACAAAAAAACATTCCTTCAATTCAATTTGCCGGCAAACAACCACGGCTAAGCTGTGCGTGTGTATGTAGCAAAAGCAACAAGAATATATTCCTTCAATTGACCGGCAAACAAGCACCGGCCAAGCTGCCCGGCTTTAGCAGCTGTGTATATGTAGCGTGTGTATGTAATAGCAGGCAGTAAGCAAAGCACAGTTCTCATTCAATGGGTTTTCCGTTTCCTCCACTCCCGTTCCCTTTCCCGTTTCCATCGCAAGACAAATGAATACCTTGAAAGGAGACCAAACGCCGGGAAGCCACTGTCGTGCGTTTCTTTTGTGATTGATCGGTGGCAGAATGCCTATGACAAATATCCCTCTTCCTGCATGAAGTTCAAATAGTACACTGGTTAAGATGTCGGTCTGGCAATACGATATAATTGGTGATTTGAGTTCGATTCTCCCTACGGGAGCTGTGGTTTATATTTTTATTTTCTTGTTTCTGGGATGAATTATCCAATAGGAACGAAATCGAAACGAACGAAATCCCATAAAATGTTTTTCTTGTTTTGCTTGAATGTAGTGGTCATGCATCATTTTAGTTGGGAGCCGAGTCCTTATGCCAGTTACGGTTTTTCAAACATATCATCTTCGGCACAGTGCACATTTCAGCGCATTATCGGCACAGAGATGTTCCAAATAGGCATTGGATTTTTGCAACCTCTTCTATGGGTGTACTTATGTCGTCTACGGATGTTTTTTTTTTAATTTTTTTTATTCGTTTACTATATGCAGTCAACTTGTCTTATTTTTTTCTAAACAGTGGAAGTCATCACGATTTTAACCCTTCGTTTCATAAAGTAACATATTCGCAACAATAAATATATGGGAAAAGTGAAAATCGTATTTTATTTTAATTTTATTTCTCGATGAACGCATCATTTCCAACTGTGAAAAATGATTTTTAAGGAAAAATAAAAAAATCATGAAATGAAGGGTTAAAGTAAGTATTAAATGCTAAAGAAGAACTTAAACCCAACCATACCAAAGAATGGGTGGCTCCAGAGAGTAGGTATATGTGTTTCACCATCGAATGCAATTCCACGGCAAACAAATGTGTTCCGCTCAATCACTGGGTGCGCTGCACTGATCGAATTAAACAGCCCCGAATGCCCCGAGTTCGGCAAAATGATAAATCATGACAGCTTCTGCTGAATGAAACTTCGATTAGGCATAGGAAGGTAGGTAGGAAGGTAAGTAGGTAGAAGGTTCAGCACAAACACTACCACCTAATTCCTAGTAGCTAGACTTGACCTGACCTAGTAGATATCGGAAAAGCACTGTGGAACAGTTGGTTTGATTCGGTTGAGAACAACCAGAAAAGCTCTCTCTCTTGTTTTCTCTCGCATCCACAAACAATCAGTGTGATGGGTTGTTCGAGAAACAGAACACTCAAATCCCTATCCTGTGTCTCCTGTTTCTGATCAGCTTGCTCCCCAAGGGCACATCGAGAATTCGCGCGCGCCCCTTTGGTCGTGTGTGTGTATGGGGGGCGCCCTCCTGTTTCGGTGGGGTCTAGTCTGGTCTCTGTGTTTGTGGGTCCCGTCGTCGTGCTTTTCTGGGAGCGGCTCGCCGTCGTCGTCGTGGTTTTTCTGGTTGGTCTCGTCCTGCCTGGTGATTGTGAGGGTGGGCTTTCGCGGTAGGTCAGTCGTCAGTCTGTCGTCGAGATCCTTACCAGATGCTTGTCTGCCTGCCGTGTGCTGCTCCCGGGTTGAATCCGAGTGAAATCCGTGTTCCGTGAAATCCTTCTTTGGTAGGGTAGGTGGCAGAAAAATAAAAATTTATTAAAACGTGTGTTACTTCTTTTGCGAACTGGAGACTATCGCTAGAAAAAGTGTGATATAGTTACCGGGGTGCTTTGATGATTTTTAAGGATTTATTGACAAAAAATTCTTGACTATTTTTCTGCTCTATTCGTGGTGCTAGTGATTGATAAGGTTCAGTATTGGGTCTTGGTGGCTCCAGAGGGATTTGGTAATTTTCGTTGGTGGAATCTCGGCAGGAATGGAAAACCGGGTGGGTTGGTGAAATTGAAATCGGATTTCTTGGTTTTCTGCCTGCCCTTTCGCGCCCATCACTCCTGGGAGAAAAGTCCCACTCGAGGACGCTCGAGGATAAACTTTCAAGGATTCCCTTCTCTGGATTAGCCGGACTGACTGGATTCATCGGGAACATCGGGAAGGCAGCAGCTGGAGCACAAGAGCACGGGGGTCAGCAGCAGCACCAGCAAAAGAAGGTCAGCAAAGTGTCAAAGCTTAGATATATGCGATGCGGGGGTGAAGTTTGTGGGAATGTTCCTGGATAACTATGGTGGGCAAAAATGTAATTTGTTGGTGAAGGTCCTTTGAGAGCAAGAAGGCAGCCTCTTCGACTTGAAACGATCAGGATAAAACGGGTTGGAGATTTCATTCCATCCAGCGATGGATGCTCCCAGTTCCTGTATGTATGCAATCGGGTTGATGTATGAAGGCTACCACACAATAAGTGCATTTACTTGTTACGGGGTGTTTAAATTGAATTTCCCAATTGGGTGTTGAATTTTCGCCTTTTCAGTGAAAGAATTGTGAGTAAATTTGTGTTTTCTGTATATTCCTATACTTAGGTATAGAGGTTTCTAACTCGATTCGGAGCTGTATTTCTTGTTATTCAGTCTATCTTCCAAACGGAGGTGAGATATATATTATATCAGGAACACTCCTGCTGGCAAAAATGAAAGAAGATCAAAAATCGAAACACACAAGGATAAGAGATATTGAATTAGGGGAAGAGTTATGGAAAGATTTCGACGAATGTGCTCACACACATAACTCAAAAGACGCCAATCGCCAGCCAGAAGACGAACAAAAATGTGCGATGAGCAGCTCTTTAAGGTGCAAAAACTCATTCCCGCCTTGGGGGAAATCTTTCAGAAGGACCTTCAGAATCGGAAATGTCGATTCGAATCGATTGAGTTGGGTTGCCCCAATCGAATCCGGCACCGGATTCGATCGGTGGCCACGATCGGAGCCTGAACGCAAATCACACATCACGAACAAGGGTTGTCGCCTGTCTATGGCTGGCAATGTGGGGGAGGGAATTCCCATCTCTAGCCACCTCACACGAGCGAGAGTGTGCAAGGAGAAAGTTAGAGTTGTTCGAGAAAGAGCGGCAAGAGCAAAATATTTCATACCTAATACTGGAGATGCGAGAAGCAACAAAAAAGAAAACCAACAACAAAAAAGCAAATAAGAAAAAAAACCTGAACACGACAATCGGGCGGCGCGGGTGGTGAAAGGTTTGCCCGTCGTCGTCGTCGTCGAAATATTTTCTCCAGACACACAAACGACGACGACGACCATGTTTCGAATGGGGGGAAAGAGTGTTTTATGTAACACAATCGCTTTTTTCCTCTGTTTTTTTTTTCATTGCTCCTGCTGTCTTCGACTAATACCTTTGTGAAAAATAAAATTTTCCAATTTTGAAAACTACATCCCCAGGGCGGCGATTTTAACTAGGCGACTAGTGAAAATGTTTTTCGATGAAACATTTTTGAGCGAATAAAAATTAAAAACAGTTATGCTTAGCAGTTGTCTTTAGAAATGTAACGTCTTGAACATAATTGTAATGAATGAATCCTATAGGAGTTTTAAATCGTTTTTGATCAATCAAAGAAAAGTTTTGATCTTTGTTTTGCTTTTAAACTATTAAGCAGGACATTAGATTTTTTTGTTGTAACCTAAGCTGAAAATGTTCCATCCATTGTGAAATGTTAAAAAATAGTATCGGATAATTCAATATTCTTCCAGTTGCGGGTGGCTCCAGAGATGGTTCTATAATTTACGCAGTTTTGTACGTTCACAGATTTGGATACGAATATTTTATCAACGAACATCAAAATTTAGAGAAGTACCTATATATGATTTTATCATTCATTAAATTTCTCGTGAATCATTAACAGTTTGTCAATTGTGGTACAGTGTAAAAACACATGTTTTGATGTGTTTAAAATTGAATAGCAACCTGAACAATCAATAAACAAAAGTTTGGCCCATCGTACAAAACATTCAAAATGATAATGGAGATGAAGATGAAAATAATGAAAAAACAAAGACAATGTGGATAAAGTAGAAAAAAGTTTGCTGTTTTGTCAGTAATGAGTGGCTACATCATAAGTGCCTCAATACATGCTGTTTTATTTCCTCGAATTCAATTTCTTATTTGATTAAATGAAATGTTTTGAACGACGTTTTTTGGCCGACTAAGGCTATAATCATTTAGAATCCGGGCAGTTACAAACGTGTGTATTTTAAAAACTATTCATTTGATCGAAAAACTTTCTATCGAGGAAATGAAGATAAGATATTTAATGTAAAAATATAAATATCTATATATCTATTGAACTGCTCACTATTAGTTATTAACATGGTGTCTACTAGTCAGGCATCACTCTTTGTCTGCCGGAAATGGATTTATTGCATTATTTAAGGGGTTTGCATTAAGTTATCCCCAATAACCATAGAATTTTTACGATATTTAAGATCAAGAGGTCCACTCTGATGCTTGGTTTGAACTTCGTGTGGATCCTAGAGTTGCCTAGAGAGGCTCTTTATGCTTCTTAAACATTTGATAAAAAAAAAATCAGAAAAAATCAACAGTTCATGAGTTTTCAAGACAACAATGAAGAATTTTCGAGGCGTAGAGAAAGACTTCAGTGTGTTTGTCGTGCAAATGAACCCTCAAACTGCTAGTTATTTTTGACCGTGTAATATAAATTGGTTTGTTTTCCTTAGCGTGTTTTACTAAATAGTTGCATTTCTGCCGCAGCATTTGATGGTGGCGCTATTTGATTTTGTCCGTCGATTTTCCCTAGAGTTCCGAATCTTGTAATGGATAATTTTTGATGGTACTATAGAAAACTTGTTTAAACTTTTGTGTTCCAACTTGTCCCTTAAAAAATACAAACCTTCTAATTGCTTAAAGTATCAAATTCACAATCTAGTCTGGATTAAGGTTGAAGCATATGTCTTGATCATGAAGTTTTCAGCAAAGTCTCAAAAAATCTGAATATTTAATATCAGAAATTAAGAGTCATCCTCAATCAAGGCCACAAGTAATTATAAATTTCTCTATTGAATTCTCTAAAAATGGTGGTTTAGTGGCTGGTTTTTTTTCTAGGTTATTTTTGCTCCAAAAATGTGTGAATGAAAAAAAAAAATTAAAAATCCTTAGAGTTAAGTACTATTTGAATATTCATTTTTAAAGATTTTGAACATATAAGTTTTTTGTATGAAATTGTAACTTTCGAAAACACTTTCCAAAATCTTGAAAATAGTAAGCAAAACTTGTAAATGAAGTCTTTAGTGACAAAAAACGAACTTACTTTTAGCAGAGGTTACAAGCATGGAATTTGCTCAAGAGTCTGGTAGATAAAGCTTATTTGATTTGAGCATAGAATAAGTTTTTTTTTCAAGTAAGCATTCAGATTCTGTAAAAAAAAATACTGTGGTCAAATCAACCAAACTCTTGAGCAAATTCAAAGATTTAAACCATTGACAAAAATAATTCAAATTTTCAAAAGTGAAAGAAAGAGATTAAAATTTTTCGATTCAAACTTAATTTTGCGAAGTCAACGAGCTAAATACTAAGTTAAGATTTTAGTTTGTAAGTTGTCTCGTGAAAAATTTCAATAAACTTAATATTGCACTATACACCAAGAAAATATGGTATTTCCTGTAACTTTTTTCCGTCAATATGAGAAACTAGTTTCTTTATTAATACATATTTTTCATTGAAAATCAATTCCATAATTAATTCCCTATGAAGAATTAAAAAAAATTAAAATCAGACCTTTTCATCAAGCAAAACATGCAAAATAAAGTTCCTTTAATCTTTTTATTCGTAATTTTCAGCTGAATTTTGTATAAAAATTGACTTTGATTGAAAATTTGAAATTAAAACCAAATTAAAAGTCTGAGGTCTGTGCGATTTTAACACATTAAGGACTGCAAAGAAATCTAAGTCCGAAATTTGGCATTTTCTTTCTCAAATTAAGTGTCTCTGAGTTATCAAAAGTGTTGTTTACAATTTTGTAAAATGAAGTTTCAATATAAAATGTATAACATTTGAGTTATGCTTTTCAGCAAAGCGCACACGCGTCATGCGAAAAAAAATGAGATATCCCGTAGTTGGCCCGCAATGTGTTAATTCCTCAGCGAAATAGTAATATGAATCTGAATTTTGAATTTTAATTATGAATAAGAATTCCGAAACTGATTTAAATACTTGTATTTTGAATCTGTTTTCGAATTTTGATACAATTTTTTAATTCAAATTCAGATCACAATTTAAAATATGTGCCAAGAAGTGAAATTTGATTCAGAGCTCTCAATCATAAATCAATTAAAATTCTGATGTTTTAGATTTCAATTTGACTTAATTCATTAAATCTGTCATGTGAATATGAATTAGATTCATCATTTGGGAAAATAACACTCTTTGAATTTCGAATAATGAATTTGGTTCTGAATTTTCAATTCTGAACCGCCATTTGGAACAAACGTTTTGTTTGAAATGTGCATTAGAATTCAGCTTAAGAGCTTCGAATCTAAACATAAATGTAAAGAAAAATGTAACCTTGATATTGAAAATGCATATGAGACCCTCAGAGCCAATGAGGTATAAGTCCAAATAGACGATTTTTAGTTAAAAAAGCCAAATTATTCTTCATATTTCAAACTATATTTGATATTTTCAGATTTTTTTTAATTTTTTATAATACTTTTACATTCGAATGAAAAATGCAATTTTTTTAAAAGTAGGTACATATATGGAAAAAGACTAAACACAATTTGAAAGCGTGTTTTCACGAAATAAGCTTTAATTCATTTATACCCCTTAGGCTCCAAGGGCTCATATGATAGGTTCGAAAAACATGAATCAAATTTGGAATTAAATGAAAAACCGGATTGGAACCAAGATTTCTTAATGAAAATAAAAAATTCAAAACAGAATACAGAATCCTAAAAATGAAATCAGAAAGACAATTTGGGTTTAGATAATATATAACCAGAACCTCCAATATGAAATCACTTTTATCTTTTAATATTCAGAATTGAGTTTCTATCAACAAGGGAGAAATTTTTTAAAAACTATTACAGTAACTGAACCTTGGAATTAGTTTGCAAAGATTTGGCATCAGTTCTGAGTTCAATTGTTACTTTTAAATAATAACATTCATTCATGAAATTGGATTGAGATTTTGAAATTTTGAGTGTAGAGTAGAACACCTCGCTTGCTTTTCCTGGACCGTCATGGGAGGGGGGGTTGGGTTGACCGCCAGCCCCCCCCCCCCCGTTCCTGCGGCCATGCTTATTACTGTTCATAGGGCGTTTGCACAGTGCATTAGTATAAGTAAGCCGTTGGGCAAACAAATGTGACAGCCCCATGTTAAATGAATACAAATCGACTAAAGAAAGATATTTTTTTGAAGAAATAATGAAAACTATTGAAAAGTTTCTTATGTACAACACATTTTTCGAAAGCTAGATCATTTTTGACTTGTTTGTGATTTTTTTTTCTAATTTTGAGTGAAGTTCTTTAACAAAAATGAAGACTTTGTACAGAATATGAGCGTTTTTAGTGAAAGCAGGACAAATATTGCTCAAGTTTATTAATCAATTTCGTGACGATAACTCTTAACATCATCTTCCTGGTTCTAAATTTTATATGATAGACCCAAAAACTTGAACAAAATATCCGGGGGAACCGTTTAATGTGCTTGACAATGATGGTTGGCTTGTTTTTCATTTTTTGTTTTGCTTGGTTTCCCACTGATATCCAATAGAAAAATCGCAGAATCGTTTCCACTTGTTAGCAAATGATCCGAAATATACTTTTTGAATGTTTTTTAGAGAGATTGAGCATTCATTTAAGGGAAAACCAACATTTTGGTTGAATTTTGCTTTTTTTGGATATTAAAACCTCTAATGTGTGCCCAACAGACCTCTTGTATGTGTGTGTAGCAAACGCCCTATTGCGTTGTATTGTATTCACTAGTTTTTTTTTTTATCTATATATATAAAAAGCTATTTCTGTATGTTTGTTTGTTTGTTTGTCCTCTATAGACTCAGCCGTCTTAAGGGCTAGAGAGCTGAAATTTGGCATGGATGCTCATTAGGACCAGGAAGGATGAAAAATGTTTTTAGATTTTCGGATGACCCCTTCTGAAGGGGGTCGTCCATAGAACACAAATATTGTTTTCGCGATATTGACGTTACTTTTCGTCGGATCGTGTTGAAAATTTGCACATGAGTGTTTTGAAAGACAAGCAATCAATTTCAGGTGTCAAATTTTATGTAAGGGGTCAGCCAAAGGGGTCGTCCATATTAACTGATCGCTGTTTTTGCGATATTGATGTTATTATACATCATATTCAGATGAAAATTGGTACACGATCGTTTTGAGTGACGTGCAATCGATTTGAGGTATCAAAATCAGTGTAAAGAGCCGGCAAAAGGGGTCGTCCATATTAAATTTTCAGTATCTTAGTGATATTGACGTTTTTATACATCGGATTGGGGTGAAAATTTGCACATAGGAGTTATAAGAGACAAGCAACAGATTTCACTTATCAAAACTAAAATCAGAGGTCGGCCAAAGGGGTCGTCCACATTAACTATTCACTGTTGATGCGATATTGTCGTTATTATACATCGGATTCAGACGAAAATTGGTACACGAGAGTTTTGAGAGATGAGCAATGGATTTCCAGGTATTAAATTCAGTGTAAGGGGCCGGCAAAGGAGGTCGTCCATATAATCATAGTCGTCCATTTCAATATTTTCGTTCGTCGTTATTTTACATCGGATTGGGATGAAAATTTGCACACGGTAGTTTTCAGGGACGAGCAACCGATTTCAGATGTCAAATGTTTTGCCAGAGGTCGACGAAAGGGGTCGTCCATATAAATTAATTCTTCACTATTTTTAGCAATATTGACGTTATTATACAATGGATTGCTTTGAAAATTTGCACACGGGAGTTTTGAGGGAAGGGCAATCAATTTCAGTCATCAAAGATTGTATAAGAGCCCCCGAAAGGGGTTTAGCTTTTTGGCAATAATTGCGTTGTATCGGTTGCGGATAAATGCAACCGATTATCACAGATACACAGACATTATTTGGATTTATTTTGTGGCTACTAGAAATCAATGTTTACCCTTTCAAAAATAAACAGAACTTGAAACTTTTCTCGACTTGATTTTTCCGGTACCTGCTCGTCGTTTGACATGTTGATAGTGAAACAAGTGCTTCTCCAATTTTAAATTCTGCTTGAAATTGGTAAGCGGTCGAAGAAAAAAATAAAGATCGGTTCAGTTTACCACCAAGCGAGGTGAAATGGGGACCGTAGTTTTTATTTGCCGCCTGGCTCACACTATATGTAGGTACCGCCAACGAACGAACGAGCGAATGAACGAACAAAGTTTTCAATGTTTGCATATGGAACTTTCATGGAAAATAATTGCTGTCAGATTTGCGGATAGCGAAAGCACTCCACCGAACTAAGTAAACAAGTGTATTTTGAAACGCTGAATCGGTAAAGGATTGTCGAAACGGCTTTGCCAATCAGTGAAGGTCGTAAATTTAGGTTAAACTCCGGGGGGAAACTGTACGTTATAAACAATTGTTTTTTTTATTCATCTACCTTTATTCGTAAAGGAAATTTAGGTTCCAAATCATTTGTAGAGACATGCAGATCAATAAATCAAGGAAATCGAGAGCACTTCAAGTTGGGCTAACTATAACCCTGGTTTGAAATATCGATAGAAAAACATTTCTCCAAGTGACCATCAACATTCAATCAAAATGTTAAATTTTCTTAAAAATGATTACAGAAACAGCTCCTAGTAGAGACAATGGTACCCGTTAATGAAAAGCGAACTTATTCGGAACCGAGGTCATTATATCTCATTTCTTATTTCTACGGCATCAGCGTAGTGATGAAAGCATTGCTATGCAGCTGACGTTGAATGCAATTTTCCGTTTAGGGTTACCAGTGTGTACGTTTAATTCAACGAACATGTTTTTTCTATTAACTGTGGAACTGAGCCATCGGCCATAGGCTATTTTATCCAAAAACCAGGAAAAATGTGGGCATACGATTTCAAATATTTTACAAAAAAATCCGGGCAATATCCGGGCAAATATTGTCAAAGTCTAGGTGTTGTTTAATTATAAGGAATCCTTCGATTAGTTTTGATACACTTGAAACATTTTTTCTCTTCATCGAAACAAATCAGCAGATTTAAAATCGTATTTTGAGCTTCAAAATAATTCATACAAAATTTTTTTTATAAAACTAGGTGTAGGGAATAGACTAGGAAATAATGAAGAACAAAAATATGCGAAGGAAAAATAAGCTGAAAATCGACGTGGCGAGCAAGGTTTGAATTACGATGCTGTCTAAGAAATGAATAGCGGGTACATGTCGAACGGAAATCGTTCGTACATATCGTTAGAAATGAGGACAGTTGAACAGGAAAAGAGATAGCAATAAGTTTGAGGAAAAATTGCATTGCTAGCCATAGTAAGCTCGGAAAATAAAAACCAGATTGAAGACATTTGTTAACGCGAATGGAAGTGTTTTCATTTGGAGTTTGAATCTAAAAAAAGTTACAGTAAGATGGCATAAAATCACTACATTGGCGCAGTCGGTGGCAAGAACTCTACAGAGCGAGAATCATTGGCAATAGGGCGTTTGCTACACACACATACAAGAGGTCTGTTGGGCACACATTAGAGATTTTTATACGCGAAAAAAGCAAAATTCAACCAAAATGTTGGTTTTCCCTTAAATGAATGCTCAATTTATTTAAAAAATCATTGAAAAAGTATATTTCGGATCATTTGCTAACAAGTGGAAACGATTCTGCGATTATATTATTGGATATCAGTGGGAAACCAAGCAAAATAAACAATGAAAAACAAGCCAACCATCATTGTAAAGCACATTAAACGGTTCCCCCGGATTCTTTGTTCACGTTGTTGGGTCTATCATATAAAATTTAGAACCAGGAAGATGATGTTAAGAGTTTTCGTCACGAAATTGATTAATACCCTTGAGCAATATTTGTCCTGCTTTTACTAAAAACGCTCATATCCTGTACAAAGTCGTCATTTTTGTTAAAGAACTTCACTCAAAATTAGAAAAAAATCACAAACAAGTCAAAAATGATCTAGCTTTCGAAAAATGTGTTGTACATGAGAAACTTTTCAATAGTTTTCATTAATTCTTCAAAAAATATCTTTCTTTAGTCGATTTGTATTCATTTAACATGGGGCTGTCACATTTGTTTGCCCAACGGCTTACTTATGCTAATGCACTGTGCAAACGCCCTATGAAGTGCTGAAAGTAAAGAACATGTATTGGCAAATTGATTCAATGTGTGCGGTTGGGGCAATAAATTGATTTTGTATTTGCTTGTGTGTGTTAAAGTGACTTCAATTTAAAGAATAAAACGAAACAGTATCCTCAAAACAATGAATAAAAACATGTAAGGTACACCGGGGTAAGTGGGGACGGTGGCTATTACAACAATACTGTCAACTATTTTTTCAAACTTTTAATGCAGAATGTTAAATTTACTTCTAATCTATCCAATAACTGTAAAAGAGATACGGTTCCGACAATAACGGATGTTTACGGTAACTTTTCGTTAATTTTCTATTTTTGACTACGATGTGGAGTTGATGTGCATCTTTTTCAATCGCAAATTTCTCGTAAACTAGCTGGTTCTTGACGAAAAACTCTACATTGCAACAATCCTTACATTAGAAACAACCACTTAGGAAAAGAAACGACGATATAAAATTAAGAAAAAAGAGTTTATTTAAAAAAATCCAAAATGTTGTCTCCAAACCCTACCTGGGGTAAGTAGGGACGGCTTTATACATAATTGATGTTTAGGAATTTTTTCAATTTTCTCTCCTTCATTCAATATATTTTAGCTCTATTAGCATTCGGATCACGAAAAGTTGGGAAAAGTACTTGTGTTTTCTGGAATAAGCATATATTTTCGATAAAATCGGATCTCGTGTGTTGCAACATAAATTACATACATTACCAATTATCACTACCATGAACTTTTTTCAAAATTTTGAACGGTTCGAGCAATAAAGTAACGTATTCAACCAAGCAAACACAAATTTGTTGAAAATTTCCTGAGAAATCAAAGGGAAAATCTACCGTCCCCACTTACCCCATAAAGCGGGGTAAGTGAAGACACCAGCAGTCCATAACAATTCACGTGATAACTTTTTTCGCTTTTCGTTTATCAAGCTCATCTCTTCAGCATTTGTAAACAACATGTTCAGCATCACATTGAACGCGATTTTATCAAAATTGATCCTCTGCTGATTTTTTTAATGATTTTTCAAAGTTGAACTATACGAAAAACCGTCCCCACTTACCCCGGTGTACCTTAAATTGTAAAAAAGTTGATGTTGATTTGGAGTCAGAATCATGGCTGACAAGTTCATTAACATGTGGTAATTTTTTCTTTGCAAATGATTTCATAACACGAACATTTAGAAACTTAAAAAAGCATGATATTCTTTAGTTCAGTAAGCTTAAAATTTAAATACCATATTTATGCGTATAAAGTTTTATCATCGGAGAAAGTACACGTGAATACCTGCGCGCTGATGATCAAAAGAAAGGAATTAAGTTTATTTTAACAGAAAATGATGATCAAAAGAAAGGAATTAAGTTTATTTTAACAGAAATATGTGCGTAGCCATAATTAGAAAAAGAAACAACAAAACCTTTAGCTCTGATTTTCAAACATCGATTCTAATTCTTTATTAGAATTGAGAAAATTACTTGATACATGACATTTTTTCATAAAAAGAAAGATAAATCTTAAAACCAAGTGCTGCTAAATAAATCTTCGAAAAGGTATTGGGAAAATAAAGAGATAAACTTATGTAACTAATATGAATCACTACAATTTTTGGTTTTTGGGCGCATATAAAATTGACTCAATTTGAATTTTTTGTTTGATATTGTGAAGGCGCATGTTAATTATTACTTAACAACATTACGAAACGGCATATAAATCAAACATCCATTTCAATAATGTCAGTTTAAAAAAAAAGAAAATCCATTTTTATAACTTTTAAGTAGGTATAAAATCATACAGTAGCTTGAGTTTAGATAGATATTTAATACATGAATTGCTTAAACTGACTTT
The DNA here is from genome assembly GCF_029784155.1 of Uranotaenia lowii. Classification (NCBI taxonomy): domain Eukaryota; kingdom Metazoa; phylum Arthropoda; class Insecta; order Diptera; family Culicidae; genus Uranotaenia; species Uranotaenia lowii. Next base: position 300,983,440 of record NC_073693.1, on the reverse strand, counting down.
CAATGTGTGATAAATTTGTGGCAAGTAAATACCTTTGGAAACCCTTTTTTAAAGTGAAAATAATTAATCTTTCCAAAGACAATCCTTTGCGAGTTAGTTTGTTAGGTGTTCTGAGTTAAGATAAAAATAAAAATTATGCAATTAAAAATAAAATGATTTATTGATTATATGCCCTTTTATGATCTTCGTTCACAATTCATATTCACGAAATGGCGAGTGCAGTTGACATGTCACAAAAAAGGCTATTTGAAGACCTTTTTTTAACTTCATGTCCATAGAAGGCTCTTCGAGGCCCTTTTTGTAACTTTTATACTGGATGGATGCACATTTCAGGAAAAAGGGCTATTTGAGGAACATTTCGTAACTCCCGTGCTCGCATTCGATAATTTTCGGTACGAATGGATTAATTTAAGGGCCTCCTGCATATTTTACCGATTAAGTGAATTAATTATGCCATCTGTCGTATCTTCAAACAAACTGTTCGGCTTTTCGTTATGGAATTATATAGAGTAAACAAAATATAAAAAACGTGGAATAAAAATTTGAGTCATTATATTCATAAAGGTCTAGTAAATTTAATTGTATGTACTCAGGTACTTCCTTAGTTCCAAATCAATTAATTTATAACATAAACACAAAAGATTTGTCATTTTTCTAACTCTCCATTACCTCCCGATAAAACGGAATTATTAATTTTTCGAGTAGAACCAAACAGAGTATTTACAAACCAAAACAAAACGACCGACCAGTTAGACGAACCTTTCAGACGGAACTGGAATCGAAAATAAAACGAGAAAAGCTCGGAAATATCAGACACTTCCTGAAAAAATGCAATGTTTTTTATATTTAACGATAAATAAGTGAACACTATTTCTGGAGCATAAAGTGTTTGATTTTATTAATAGGTTTTGAATTCAACATGTTCTGAAATCCTTAACATGTTTTTCTCGATTCAAGCCAACTGCTGGTTTAGCGCTTATGAAATGTTACGCGAGTCTTTTTTCTGATCATGAGGTTTGCCAGCTATTTAGTGGTAACATCTCTCTGTAAAATAGTGTTTTCCATTGATTCATTCCCTCTGGAACTTGGAATCTTTGTTCAGCTAAATTCGAACTTTGGAGGTACGCGTTTAAGTAGATATGGGACTTTTGATTGCTTGTGATGTGAGTTCCACTTAGTAACACTTCCAATGGATGTAACTTCTCTATTTTCTCCATTTATCTCTATTGAAAAATTGAGTTCAGTGATTAAATATTTTTAAATTTTCTTTCAATTCTTCGTTTTACTTCATAATGGGATATTTATGTTCATTGGTATTTAATAAATATTATTATGATTATTATTCATTATGGGATAAATTTATTAGTAAAGCTTCATGTAAAGCAGTAAGAGCAAGTTTACTGGTTTTGGGAAAAAGTGGTAGAAATTTTGTCACTTTTTGCACATTTTGAAAATTATGCCATGCAAAAACATTTTCAAGATCTGTGGCCTTCAAGTTATTTAACAACACGTGTTGTAGTTTCGAATGCTGTGATGCAAAAAAAGCAATATTTCTATCACATACAGCTGAAATAGAAAAAGTTCTGTAAAAAAATGCAACGCCCAAAGATCTTGAAAACATTTTTGCATGGTAAAATTTTCAAGATCTTTGGGCGTTGTATTTTTTTACAGCACTGTTTCTATTTCAGCCGTATGTGATAGAAATATAGTTATTTTTGCATCACAGCATGCGAAAAAACAACACGTGTTGTAAAAAAAACTTGAAGGCGGCAGATCTTGAAAATGTTTTTGCACGGCTAAATTTTCAAATTGTGCAAAAAGTAAAAAAAATTTCAACCACTTTTTTCCAACACCAATGAACTTGCTCTATCAGAGCAAGTTCACTGGTGTTGGGAAAAAGTGGTAGAAATTTTGACGCTTACGGCAAATTTTGAAAATTTTCCCATGCAAAAAAATTTTCAAGATCTGTGGACTTCTAGTTTTTTTTACAACATGTGTTGTATTTTCGCATGCTGTGATGCAAAAATAGTTATTTTTCTATCACATACGGCTGAAATAGAAACAGAGTTGTAAAAAAATACAACGCCCCAAGATCTTGAAAACATTTTTGCATGGTAAAGTTTTCAAAATGTCAAAATTTCTACCACTTTTTCCCAACACCAGTGAACTTGCTCTCATAAGAATAATTTCGTTCATTTTCTATCACGGTCCAAGTAACCCTATCCTGGAAAAATGATCCAGACTTCAAATTTAAATTGTACAAAAACTTCGTGGGGGCGGACGTTTTGCATTTTGCTGTGCTCTATGATGCAATGATGTTGCATTTTATTGCCATCTCTTCGACCTCGACCACCTCCATCTTCCTTTTTTTTCGTTTTTCCAACTGTCTCATTCCCCATCGAAGGGAGACGTTTGCAAATTACAGCAAACTGACAAAGATGAACCAGCAAAATGGGGAAAACAGTCCAGAGCACTAGGCAGAGCACAGCAGAAGCAGATCCCTGACGACCAACCATTCCTATGCTGGAGTCACACCATTGCAAATTCAAAACCGGAGTAGGAAAAATCGATCCTTCAGCAGCTCACTTGTTGCATATAACACGAATATACGAGGTTGAGCCAATTTCGCGTAGTAGACAACGATAGCAGCGAAACATTTTGATGTTTGCCATCATCGCCCCGTCGTCGACGGGGCACATTTTTGAAACTTGAAAAGGAAGTTTCAAAAACTACTAGGTTCTTCTGGTCGAATGTGGCCTCAACCGCTAAAAGGATCTGAGGCTCCGAGAGGGTCCGCAGTAAATCCACCCCCACTTTTGCAGTGGTCCTTGCAGGCAAAAGTCCAGCATTCAATGGTGCGCTGCTCTTGGCCGAGTTTGCTTTTTTTCTGTTCTTTCGCCCTCCTTTAGTTTCTCTATACAAAAAAAGAGAAGTCACGGGTCGAGGAAAGGCGGGTTGGCTTTTTATCGACCATTACAGGAAAAGAGGTTTTCTGCGATGCCGATGAAATTGATAGTCATACTTGGAACATTTTTCATGCTTTTACATTTCGTTCTCGAGCACTGTTAATGGGAACAATATTGAAAATTTTCCTTCTCTGTCTCTAGAAGGCACAATATTGTGTATGAAATGATATTTGAAATATGCTCGGCCCTTGTCGGAATAAGTTTCTTCAGCTTTTTTTTGCTGACTAGAAGGGTTCTAAAATTGTTTTGTCATTAAGACATCTGAGCCATTTGAGTTACAAAGTAATTTATGTGTAATACTGTCTGTGGTACATTTAGATCGAAATGGGAACGAAATAATCCTTTTGATGAATAAATGAAAATTTGCGATTCATAAAGGCGTGGTGGCAGGGCCGGATTAGGCCATCGGGGGGCCCGGACAATTTTTCTCGGAGGGCCCCTATGAATTTTTTTTTTCAAACGCTATCCTGAACATTTTAAACGTCTTAAAGAACTGGAGATGAGTTCAATATACTCTCTTCAAATTGCCATGTTGTCTGTATAGAAGATGGTTTCTGGTATCTTCAAATACAAATTTTTAATCAATCAAGTGCAAATATTTGCGGAAGAGTTTAGAAATTTCTCACAAATGAAAGCTCTGATTTGAGCTTCCAAATGCAATATTTAATTCTCAATTTTTTTTAATAATCTTATCACGAACTAAAATTCTCTGATTTAGAATAATGACCGGATACATATTTTAAAAGTTTTTCATTTCATCATTGATCGTCTGGTTTGTGTTTCATCGAGAAATTTTCACCTTATGAAAATTGGAAAGTATCATGAAGATTTGAAACATAAAATACAAAATTCAAAAAAATAAACAAAATAATTAAATTCAAATTCCATAAAAATACAGATATAAGAGTTTAAGAATTCAAAGCTTTAAATACTGTTATTTTCAGAACCACAATTCAGTGTCTCAAATCTTAATCATAATTTCAAATCAAGTTTTGAGGAACGAAATATACATTAGATTAAAAAAAAATGAGATTCCAGAGCCAAAGCAGTAATTGCACCAAATGTGTTTTTCAGTTTTATACCTTTGAAACACAAACAAAACGTTTTCGTGGGATGTTTATGAATATGATTCTCATCAGATAAAATAAAATGTTATCAAATTGTTATTCTGAATGTGACAAAAGTTTTATTCGATGCTCCCGAAGCCAAAGGGGTATGTATAAATGAAAAAAATATCGTTTGAAAAACAATTCAGAATAGAGTTAAATGTTTAAAATACAGGATCAGATAAGTCAGATGAGGAATCCAAATGAGTTAAGAACCTAAACAAAGATTAGGAGTTCTCAAAATTCAGAAAAACCATGGAGATGAACTTCAGTAACTGAAGTAACAACACAAGACTTAAAAATCTCAATGAACTGAATCTGGAAAAATAAAAGATGAAAAAACATAGAAATATTAATGTTAAAAGAATCACTCAATGAAATTAGCAACTGCACTATGAGATCGTATTATGTAATGATAATTTGAGAATGTTCATTTGGAAAATGATATACTGAATTCAGGATATTTATTTACTTCAGTATATGGTAAAATTTTGGTTAAATCAGTTGAAAATGTTTAAATACAAATTTTAAACCTAAGACAAAAATAAGGATGCAAATTATATAAAGAAACTCAGTACTGTCAATTGGTCCAAAATTTCGTTCCCTGGTAAAATTTTGAAATATTTATCATAAAGCTTTCTGTTTTCTCTCAGCACTGTGAGCCAGTTTTGACGAAATTAGCTGCTATTTAAGAGCAGTATCCATTACTTGGAAAGTGAACGTAATAATAAACATTATAATTGTGCAAAACGTTAAGCATGTAGAGTATGGTGGGGTAAAAGTACGACCTTAATGCTATCCTGTTTTTAGAAAATGTTGCAGTTGTTTTTCCAAAAAACCAAGAACAACATTTAATTCCTTAGACATTTATCTCTTCTCTAAAAAATTACGATGATAATCGATCGATGCATTTGATAACAGTAGTGGAAATGCGTAACTGCTATCGAAACGTACTCTTACCCCACTTCTGAGGCAAAAGTTCGAATGATGTGGGGTAAAACAACGACCATTCAAAATTCCACATTTCTGCAAAAAGTCAAGAGGAAAATCAATCTTTGCTCACAGCAGCAGCTTCTATGTTCGCTTCTGATACAAATCCTTAACATAGGCGAACAACCTGCGTGAATTCGGAGTTCTCCACAAATTGTCTATATTCAACTGGTTTACGAAATCCATTTCTCATCGTATTTGAGAAATTTTTCGCGCGAGCAGGTCTTTGTAGGAACAAAAATATGCGCAGATGTTTCCAATCCATTTTTTTTAAGTTAAAACTTTCCATTCATATTTGCTTCAGTGGACCCTGTATATCATTCGTACTTTTGCCCCATTTGCAGTTTGTACTTCTGCCCCTTCAAGTTTTCTTGTGATTCACAGTTTATTGTGCAAAATAGAGGCATGTTAATGAAATTTTTTCCTCCGCATTTGGTAGTGGTTGAAAATACCTAAACAGACACATTAACACTTTCATTGAAAGCCAGAATTTTGATTGCTGAAATATGTTTGCCGTTATTCTAAATATTACATAATTTATGCAAAAAAGCTACTTTACCCCATTTTTCGGAGTATTTTCAACTCTTTCCAAAAAAAAAAATGTCTGGATGAAGGCTTTTTAAATCATTATCAATCTACGCTAGAGTTTTGAATTTTGCTTTTCTCAGTTTATGATAACCCTGAAACGTACTTTTACCCGACTAGTACTTTTAGCCCACCTTACTGTAATGAAAATGAGGAGATGTTTTTCTTATTTAATTTCTTATTTAACCAGACTGAGATGTTTCGATAAAAAAAACTTGAAGTGTTTTTCCTCATATTCTTTTGATTTTTTTTTCGAATTCGGTTTACATTATTTTTGTCCAGATTCTGGGTTGAAAATTTTGAAATTCAATACCAAGATTTTGATGTTCTGAGCCCGAAAAATGCGGAAGAACTTCTTCACTGCTTCCTCTAGCGAAGTTGTTATATTTCAAGTTTTCATTCCGATTTTCTTGTTTTGATTTCTTTTCATAGATTTGTAGAAATTGAGGTAGTATGATTGAAGTAATGTTAATTTTTTTTCCCTCGGGGGGCCCCCGTTCCCCGGATTATATCTTTGCCACCAGGATTATGTTTTCTAATGGTCTCAAAATAAAAATGACTTAAAAGCACATTGGACACGAGTAATTGGTAGTGCCGGGTTTACCCTTCGTTGGGGGCCCAAGGCAATGGAAATATAGGATTTTACAAAAAAATCAACTATATTTAAAACCCAGCAACGGAATTAGGGTAAAAATCTCAATATTTCATTGACACAGGGTTTATGTATTCTGAATGAAATCAAAAGTTAATCATCGTAAATTTATTTTATGAAATTATTTTATCGGCTATATTGGTGAAATGTTATATTCTTTGATATAGAATATTTAAGAATTGAAAGATTACAGACGGATTAGAATAAGATGAATGATGTTGAAAATGAGCGGAACAAAGAGATGAAGTGTGATGAAAAGTTTTTCAAATTAAAATTACCCTCCGCTCATTTTTAACATCATTCATCTTATTCTAATCTTATCTCTAATCTAAAACTTATCTCGTCAAAGGACGAAAGCTTTCGTCAAAAAAAAAAAAAAAACTAAAAAAATAGCGGTGAAGGAAGCGTTATATTCTAACAATTTGTGGTGGTTTGGCAGATTTCCAAAATTTCAATTTTAATTTTCACGGTTTGTTCAATAGGCATAGATTTTAGCCTAGCGAAGTGGTATTTTGGTAAATTAATGTTTCGCTGAGTTGCAGCGATTGGTATCAAATAAATTTAAATGAATTTGTCTTATGTTGGTGCTGAATCATTGAAAAAAAAAAAACAAAACCCACCAACTTGTATCAAAAGTTTACTTTCAAATTGACTATGATAAATCCATAGTAAATCAGGAAAAAACAATTTTTTGCAGAATAATACTGTAGTCGAACAGATTTCAAATGATGTATTGGACATACTAATTGAACGAGAAGAGTAGAGAAAGAGTTGTCAACTAAGTTTGAATCAGCTTTCAGATATGTAACAAGTTTTTCATACAAGCTTATACTCGTAAAACATACAATCAAGTATCAAATTTCACAACTTAGAATGGGCGTTACTTTGTTTTTGTTATTCAATCAACAGATCCCGTACACTAAATTGTGGATAATTGTAATTTCTACAACTTGTTTAAAGACACCGATATTTAAAGAACAGAACAGAAAATTGAGGTGGTGTATACAATCGTCATAAATGATCAATTTTAGTGCAAATTCACGTAACAAAGGTTATCAATGACAACACAAACACCTTAAACTTGTTATTGACCAAACGATATTAATTTTGAAGAGAATTCAATTCGCTTCTATTTGCATTTATATTCTCCCTTCTAAAATAAACTGATTGGCCTCTTAAACAACAACAATACAAAAAAGTACGAAAAAGTTAACTCACGTCACGATGGAATGTGTCTTTTATTTAGTGATCGCTTTGATGTTAACTATAGGCACCTGGCATAAATGTATACCAAACATACTCTTTGAAAGCGAATTCGAACGTCAAACGCTAAATTTGATCAGCATAACCTGGATTTGAAATTAAAAGTAGGTGCATAAAAAAAGCATTCCACATTTATCGGATTTATCCGGGCTCACCCGGTTTTTCAATGAAATTTTTTGAGAAAAGTCCGGTCTGGCCTGGATGCCCGGATGTTGTTCAAAACTACTCGAAATTTGCCCGGTTTTTTTTTACATTATTTGGAAAATCAATCAAAAAAAAATCAAATTCAGTTTGAAATTGTTTGTCAAAAACCAGATTTGTGGAAGTTTGTTCAATCAAAAACTAAATCAAAACTTTTTTGGATACTTTAAACACGAATTCAACACTGCTGATGATCTGCGACAAAAAAATTTAAAACATTTTTTGTACATTTACGCTGATCGTGGCCTAGAGAATAGCGTTCAAGTCTTCTAAGCCAGTGGTCATGAGATCGAATCCCGGTCACGGCATACATAGTACACATTCTGTGGGTCGGTGATTTCAGCATTTGTAAGAAGCTAGCCATCATATCCTTGAAAGATGTATGCCTTAGAGTTAAGTAAATTAGATCTCTTCAAAGAAACATGAAGTTTCACTGAGATCCTATATGTGTGTATTCGTTAATATTTAAGATAATTGTCTGTAATTTTCTCAGATTAGGCCGGATATTGCCCGGTTTTCGGAATGAAAATTTTTAAATAATTTGACCGGTTTTTAACAAGGTTTCAAAAAAATCTGCCAGGAATTGCCCGTCCCGGTTACGTGCAAAAATAATTCTGGAATGCTAATACATAAACCTACACTGGAATCCTCTTCGACTTATACACTGTGTCACATGAGGGCTTTTTCGTAGAAAACATTCCTGCATTGAAATCTTACTGGTTCTATACACTGAGCTACACTTGGGTTACCATATCCTCCAACGCCAGAAAGAGTGCATTGAGATATTTTTTACCGAAAGATTAAGGAGAAACTTTATGCAATCAAAATCCGAGATATTTAATGTAAGGTTGCCAGAACTTTTTCAGTACGTATCCGGGCTATTTTATCTAAAAACCTGGCAAAATCCGAGCATTCCATTACAAAAATGCCAACCAAATATCCGGGAAAATTTGGTCGAAACCCAGGAATTAATCAACAAAAATCAAGATAAAAAACTTGGAATTGTTTTTTATCATAGCTCAAAAGCAGATTTTAAATTGTATTTTAGGCATCCAAAAAACTTTTCATGATTATTTTTATAAAACTTGCTCAAAAAATTTACATTTAGACGCATAAATAAAAAAATAACAACACAATTTGTTATATTTTTATTTGAAAAAATATAGTGAATAAATCCGTGCAAAATCCAATTTATTTTCAATGAAATCTGGGCAATTGGGTCGGACCGGACATTTTCCATTTTTTTAATTAAATATCCAAGAAACCAAGAATAAAACCAGGCCAACTGGCAACCTTAATTCAATGGCGTCCATAAACTGCCACTTAGTTGATAAAGAGGTTATAAAAATAAGTTAAGTAACCGGTCCTGTTTATGACAGCTCCGCGAATATTTTCTCGAAACTTTTCTTTTCTTTTTTTTTTTTTTTTCATTTTGAGGGTTATTTGCATTGAAAAACGCAAAACCGAATCATGGGATCAATCCGGATAAAAAGATTTAAAATCATTTTCTTAAAAAGTGTACCTTTTTTCAATTATTTGGGCCATTACGCTGCGACGCTTTATACAACTACCTCCCTACCTTTTCTTTAATTAAAAATATTCTTAATTGCAGCCTGTTACTTTTTACAAGATCTAATGTGCCAAGTATAATTTTTTTCTTTAAACCAATGCAATGGGTTGGAAGGGTTGTGAAGGGTAAGTGGATGAGATAGTAGGGATATAGGAATTGTTTTCACTGTTAATTTTACGTGTTATAGAAATTGTGTGAATCCGTTAAGGCATTTTAAAATCTCTATATTGAATTATCTTCAACCTCAGTATAAAATTTTAAGCAGAGTTGAATTATTCCTGTTGTGTGAATTTTGTTCTCAGAAATTCAATGGTGTTTAACTCTAATTCAAATTAAAATAAAAATGAAATTTTTGGTTTGATCTGTATGGTGTAAAATATCTAAAAATGCTTTTGCCGCCAAATAGACTTAATACTTGATATGATCTGGGCCATCTGTGAACACCATTGAACATAATCTGCACAGTCTGAGAACACCACTGAATTTCTGAGGACAGGATCTATAAAAGTGTGAGTCGGCTTTGCTGGTTTGATTTTTTTTTTATTTGTTAACCAGTGTTGTTTAATTTAAAAGATGTTTCATTTGAAAATAACCATACCATAGAAAAAAAATTAATGTTATCCATTTTTTTTCCTGTTGGGGGAGAGAGTCCACTGTGACCATATTGTTGATCTATTGTGGTATAACCCCGCGTTATAATTTTTACTTTGCTATGCTGGTTGCCGAAAAAAAATTCTGTGTTTTGACGAAAAAAATTCTAACTTTTCGTGATTTTTCTCAAAAATTCTGTGACGATTTTCTGTGATGCTTTTCCATTAATTTCATTAAAAAGTCATGTCAAATTGCGTCTTTTTTACATTTTACTTAATAAAAATCAATTAAAATTTCAATTTCATTTCATTTCTCCAATTCAAAGATAACTGTCCAAAATTTGAATTGACAAATAATTTTGAAAAAATGTCCAAAATTTTGAATTTCTGAGAAAACTGTGAATATTCCAAAAATTCTGTGTTCTCTGACACAGATTCTGTGATGAAATTTGGCTCAAAATTCTCTGAAATTATAGATTTTTCTGTGATTTCGGCAACTTTGCTTGACACCCCTGCACTATTTGTTGAAGTTACAGTTGTTTACCGGTGGCACTACGAGCACACACATATCTAGGAAGGATCTCCAAGTACAATCTAAAATCCCTTGAAATGATCCATTCACATGCATGTGCTGCATCATTGAGGCGTACAACTCCAAGGTATACCAGGCTAGCATTCCACTAATGCTAAAACCGCCAACTTCCATCATACTATGTGTGCCAGGTTATTCCACGACCGGGATTTGTCCCATGACCGTTGACTTAGTAGATAAGGATGCTATCTTCTACTAGGCCACGATCTGTTGGCTATATAATGTTATTCATGCTCGGAACCCACTGTTTGAAAGGTAAAAACATACATTTTTTTTTTCCAACTATGTTTTAGATTTAATCTCATTGCAATATTTTTGAAAAATTATTTGTGTACTTTCCAATATTTCCTAACAAACTGCAGCATATGTTTGGTTATTTTTTGTAACTACATGCAAAATTATGCCACAATAGGTAAAATGGATACCGATCTTAGAAAAATGTAGTTAATGGTACAATCTCCCTCTTATAAAAAGCGATAAAGCTAGCAATCATGAAGATTTTTTTTGTGAAGCATCGATTTACTCAAGGTTGATCATTCATTTTTCGTGGCCACATCGCTTACCAAGGTGATTCCTATGCCACCTCACCCTTACCTCCAAAAATCAGCGTCAGATTTGTTGAGGTATGGCCGGGATGGTCTCCTCAAAACAAATCATCTTATGTGCTGCACTTCCTTTCCTCTATCGACTACACGGACTTGGCCGGCGTCGTTATTGGTTCATTTTCCGAGCAATCTTTCATTTGATTCATTGTGTAATATTGATCTACTTCTTTACACGTAATAGCGAATTTTCTTAGGCTCAATTGCGGGTCCCCTTCAATAGTCCTGACATAGTCTGCGATAAATCGCGAGATCAGAAAGGGATTTTCGGGTAATTCGTAACCGTCCACAGCTTTCAGAGTCAGGTAGTACAAGCGGCTATGTAAGTAGATTATCCAACCACTCCGGAACAAATCTACCGGGATATTTAATCCGCGGGCAATGGGCTCATCACGAGTACTTGCTTGTTTTACACCTCTTTAGAAAAACTGATAATTCGGCTTCTGTGGCAATATCGAAGGGGAAAAACACATCTGACACCTATGAAGGCACAAGAAAAACTCCTTGACCGTCAATTGGTTATCTATATAATTCTTTTTTTGAAACGGCTCATACGATCAAGTTTTAAGGAGCCAAACTCGTTTTCTTTGTTTTCACACAATTTTTAAACGGAAATATGAAAATAAAAAAGAATTATAGACGAAGTTCGACAGCTTTTAGAAAATGAAGTGTGCGTAAAAACACACTCTTAAACCACTGGGTTCGCTATACATGGGAATTCTCTTTTTTAGTTTCTCATGTATAGTCAGCTAGTGTAGAGCAAAGGCGGGACAATTCATGGGAGCTTTTCATGCCCTCTAGCCTAAAATTTCAACACCTATCAAGGTTTCTCCTATTGGCGCACTAATGCCTGTCTATTCACCTTTCTTTCAAATTTCTATAAAATAAAATTCTCTCTAGTTTTTCATTCCGCCGAACATGACATTAAAATTATAATCTTCTAGAAAATGGTAGATTTCAAACATGTAGTCCAAATCTAGCACAGATACCTAGTACATCTCTCATAGGAACGTTAGGTGGTTTTCCTCGGGCCCGAGGGGAATCTTTTAAATTCGTTCTGGTGACAAAATGGACCTCACACGACCAGACAATATTCTCGATGTCATGGTAACCTTGGCCGCAACTACACAAATTGCTGCCAGCAATATCAAAACGATAGAGTACCGCGTCTAAGGAATGATGATTGGACATGAGACGGGAAAATATACGAATAAAATCCCGACTCAGGTCCAACCTATTAAACCAGGGTTTGAGGCTTATCTTTGGGATAATCAAGTGGAGCCACCGACCCAACTACCCATCAATTGGTTAGCAAGAGTAAATTTTAGTTGCTGTGAAAAGCGCCTGAATGTATATTATCGGCATTGGTAGCTTTCCATAGCCATAGAACGACTTCCGAAAGGTAATGCACGGTTTTGGAATAAGGAAAAATAATCATGTTTTTTATGACAAGGACATTATAACAGATTAAGATACAATTGATCCAAATCGCTACTTCAGGATAAACTTAGACACAACGTGCAACTAACTACCAAAATTAGACTGCCCATTTTAGAAACTAAAATACCACATTTTACTAACTCGTAACTATTACCTATACCAGAAAAATTGTAACCTCCAAGAAACCGAAAACAGTTTGAGGTCAGAGGGCGCAATCTGAAATAATCATTTGGCTAGTGTGCCGGAGTCCGGCCCCACAATAACCTAGCAAAATACCGAGCAGGTAAGTGGTGTAATAATTTTTGGCATCAGCCCATGAATCACCACCACCTTCCAGCAGTGACTTCTTCCACCTTCCCCAAGCGATGTCCGTTATTGCCGTTCTCCCTGAACCAAAGGGCAGTTAACCGTTATTGGTTGGGTGTATGTGTATGGAGGCGGGGGTGGCAATAATAGTGTTGCCTTCAACGGGACCCAACATAGCCTCGTGGGGTTTTCCGTACACACATACACACTCACATAAATCTCAACAACATCGTATGATATTTTATTCTCTTTGGGACTGGTAAAAACCGAACACGGTTTCGGTGATAGGACACAGCACACAAAATGTTTTGGGTTGAGGTTGAAAGGTGATAATGATTTGCAGTGTACCTACCGCAATCTACCGATTCAGGATTGATTGAAGACTGCCAAAACGTGGGGAAATCCAGCTCAACCCGGGGTGTATCTCTCCCTACAAATGGCATACATCCGGTACAAATTTTCCCAATCGTTGAGTCTGTGTTGTGGTCGCAGGAACATCCTACGTGTGGATTCGCACCTGATTTCCGGTAGTTAAAACGAGCTTTGAAGGCCCATCAGCTCAATATTGATTGATTCGGGATAGTTTCGTCTTGTTGGGAGTGCAAATTAAAAGTCGCCTTTTGATAATAGATGGCAACATAGGTTGAAAAAAGAATTACAAAAGACAAGCTCCTCAACTTTCACTACGGGTTAGTGATTTTATATGCGTATACAGCCGTTCAATGAAATGACTGATAAATTGACAAACATAAATAATGAATCCAGTTTAACCCTCTACTCAACTTTATCGCATATAAGCCAATATATGACATAGAAGTTTTTTTTCATCATCATTAAGCTAAAATTCAGTAAAAGTTTTTTTGTAGAGAAATGAATCCACCTTAGATGAAATTTCAGGGACTAGATAAGGGAAAATTGATGTTGAAAACATGCGAAAAAAATTCGCCTTGTCTCCCGGTGAGACTTGAACCCACATCTTGCGCCTCTCCGGGGCCCATGTATTAACATTCTACTACAGGAGACCAACCTGGCGTATGAATATTATACTGGTTGAGTGTCGATGTCTATCGGAATGAAGGGAATAGTTCTCCCATGTGATCATAATCATTTTTCCTGGTCTATTTCTATTCCCATCTTTTCATCTTACGGTAGTTGGACTCAAATTTGGATATTTTAGGCACGGCAAGATTTGCATTGCCTTCTCATATACTGCACGGGTTGTCAGTTATGATGAGAAATGATGCGTTTGCCGTATTTGGATATCCAACCAAATTCGGTGTTTGGCACCGCCTTATTTTCTATTTTTAAACTGTGACCCAAAGATGGGTCTTGACTCAAACATTCAGTCAGCGAAACTTTTTTTGTAGAGAAATGAATCCACCTTAGATGAAGATTTTCCCTTATCTAGTCCCTGAAATTTCATCTAAGGTGGATTCATTTCTCTACAAAAAAAGTTTCGCTGACTGAATGTTTGAGTCAAGACCCATCTTTGGGTCACAGTTTAAAAATAGAAAATAAGGCGGTGCCAAACACCGAATTTGGTTGGATATCCAAATACGGCAAACGCATCATTTCTCATCATAACTGACAACCCGTGCAGTATATGAGAAGGCAATGCAAATCTTGCCGTGCCTAAAATATCCAAATTTGAGTCCAACTACCGTAAGATGAAAAGATGGGAATAGAAATAGACCAGGAAAAATGATTATGATCACATGGGAGAACTATTCCCTTCATTCCGATAGACATCGACACTCAACCAGTATAATATTCATACGCCAGGTTGGTCTCCTGTAGTAGAATGTTAATACATGGGCCCCGGAGAGGCGCAAGATGTGGGTTCAAGTCTCACCGGGAGACAAGGCGAATTTTTTTCGCATGTTTTCAACATCAATTTTCCCTTATCTAGTCCCTGAAATTTCATCTAAGGTGGATTCATTTCTCTACAAAAAAAGTTTCGCTGACTGAATGTTTGAGTCAAGACCCATCTTTGGGTCACAGTTTAAAAATAGAAAATAAGGCGGTGCCAAACACCGAATTTGGTTGGATATCCAAATACGGCAAACGCATCATTTCTCATCATAACTGACAACCCGTGCAGTATATGAGAAGGCAATGCAAATCTTGCCGTGCCTAAAATATCCAAATTTGAGTCCAACTACCGTAAGATGAAAAGATGGGAATAGAAATAGACCAGGAAAAATGATTATGATCACATGGGAGAACTATTCCCTTCATTCCGATAGACATCGACACTCAACCAGTATAATATTCATACGCCAGGTTGGTCTCCTGTAGTAGAATGTTAATACATGGGCCCCGGAGAGGCGCAAGATGTGGGTTCAAGTCTCACCGGGAGACAAGGCGAATTTTTTTCGCATGTTTTCAACATCAATTTTCCCTTATCTAGTCCCTGAAATTTCATCTAAGGTGGATTCATTTCTCTACAAAAAAAGTTTCGCTGACTGAATGTTTGAGTCAAGACCCATCTTTGGGTCACAGTTTAAAAATAGAAAATAAGGCGGTGCCAAACACCGAATTTGGTTGGATATCCAAATACGGCAAACGCATCATTTCTCATCATAACTGACAACCCGTGCAGTATATGAGAAGGCAATGCAAATCTTGCCGTGCCTAAAATATCCAAATTTGAGTCCAACTACCGTAAGATGAAAAGATGGGAATAGAAATAGACCAGGAAAAATGATTATGATCACATGGGAGAACTATTCCCTTCATTCCGATAGACATCGACACTCAACCAGTATAATATTCATACGCCAGGTTGGTCTCCTGTAGTAGAATGTTAATACATGGGCCCCGGAGAGGCGCAAGATGTGGGTTCAAGTCTCACCGGGAGACAAGGCGAATTTTTTTCGCATGTTTTCAACATCAATTTTCCCTTATCTAGTCCCTGAAATTTCATCTAAGGTGGATTCATTTCTCTACAAAAAAAGTTTCGCTGACTGAATGTTTGAGTCAAGACCCATCTTTGGGTCACAGTTTAAAAATAGAAAATAAGGCGGTGCCAAACACCGAATTTGGTTGGATATCCAAATACGGCAAACGCATCATTTCTCATCATAACTGACAACCCGTGCAGTATATGAGAAGGCAATGCAAATCTTGCCGTGCCTAAAATATCCAAATTTGAGTCCAACTACCGTAAGATGAAAAGATGGGAATAGAAATAGACCAGGAAAAATGATTATGATCACATGGGAGAACTATTCCCTTCATTCCGATAGACATCGACACTCAACCAGTATAATATTCATACGCCAGGTTGGTCTCCTGTAGTAGAATGTTAATACATGGGCCCCGGAGAGGCGCAAGATGTGGGTTCAAGTCTCACCGGGAGACAAGGCGAATTTTTTTTCGCATGTTTTCAACATCAATTTTCCCTTATCTAGTCCCTGAAATTTCATCTAAGGTGGATTCATTTCTCTACAAAAAAAGTTTCGCTGACTGAATGTTTGAGTCAAGACCCATCTTTGGGTCACAGTTTAAAAATTCAGTAAAAGATTTCAAATATTTTAATGCATCAAAAATTCAATAAACAAGTATAAAACCTTTAAAAAATTTTTTTATCTCACCAGCAGAGGCTGTTTAGCATATAGATATGTCACTCTCTCATAAGTCAGATTTCGACAGACTTCGTTCGGTGTAATCCAACGACGAAAGTTAAACGATTTCGACAAAGTAAAAACGGGCACAACAACGTCAACCGTTGTAACTCATTAGAACACAATGTTGCTGCCATCGACCGGCGTTCATTATGTCACACGCCATACATCAAGCGCATACATACGCTTCTTGTTAAACGTAATTAAATGATTATGCTGCAGGATTCCGTTGCTTGTTTGCGCGCTGACAACAACCGAACATAAACATATACATTTCATACATACATTTTCGAAGAGATCATCAGATAAACAAAATGAACTCACTGGGTCGGTTTCCTCGCTTTGAGATGTCAACAAGAGGCTCAGAAAAAAAACAACTTTGAATGAAGATATTTGTTCTTTAGTTCTCAAATTTCGTTTGATTTTTTTTCAACCAGCCTGATGATATTTGATACGAAGATATTCTAACCAAATTTAAATAAAATAATCGTTTTCAAGGCTCGTTATCATTTGGTTGGATATTTCAAAATTTTATAGTCTCTCAACATTATTTGTTTAAAAGTTTCGAGAAATAAAATCCCCAATTTAAAAAGCATCAACAGAAAATAAATATACTCTCAGCCAGCAGAGTTTTCGAAACAGTTTCCGGACTGACTGAAAGTTCCCCAATTCCACAAAACCGACTGACCTCAACGTACATTCAAAGTTGAGCAACTGGGAGTGCAGTTGTAGTGGGAAATTTCATGTTCGAGAATCCTTGCAGCTAGCTATCATCCACTTCACATGCTGTGCTGACTGCAAAACAGCAGCAGTAGCATCTGTAGGGTGGGGGATTTGTTGCAATCGCCAAGCAAAATAAAAAAAAGAATAAAAAGAATACAGGATAACGGAAACCCAAACCGAAACCTACAATTCATTCAGCTCCCGCACATCAACTTCGCAACCAACTGGGCTCAAGTACCCCTACTGACTAGCCAAAACGGAAAACTTCGACGTTAAAATCGATGCCGATGCAGCTGGATGGGTGCATAACTTTATCAGTACATACCAAAGCTGAATCGAGCGTACACAGGAAAATTCAACTAAACAGGAAGTAAACTTTATCAAATAACATCCAGGGATCATTTTCAATTTTGGGGATTTGAATGAAATTATCATATCTGGAACTAGAATTTTTTATCGATGCCATACAAAAAAATCGTCTTGTTTCCATTATACCTTTTTGTAGAAATAAAACTAATCATATTCTTTCATTGTTCCTTATATTTAGCATGTGATATCAAGTAACTGGGCTCCAAAAATTAGGACGGAATGAAATCCCAGAGTTAAATGTGTCGGACAAAAAAAAGTTTTTTGGAATAGTAACCATTGACTTATAAATAAAGGTCTCACTGAATAAACTCATCCTGTTATGAACCCTCAATCCAACCAGTCTATAGGCGATGGAAGAGCTGCCGAATTTGGGTGATGGTTTCACATTAGCGCAAGTGGGATGCAGTTAAAATTTCACCCAACTTTTGACAGATCTTACGGGTTTTTCTTAAAGAGAGAAAGAATAACTTTTCGCTTCCATCGCATATTATATCAGGTTGTGGACCCATCAAGCTACATAGTAACGGTTGGTTGCTTAGCAGAATAACAAAGTTGAAAAATTTTCTCAAGAAAATGGAAAATTCGAGAAACATCAAAACCGGAAGCAGTTCTGTGGTTCTTTCCATTCGGGAAATTCTACGAGGTTTGTAGAATAACAGTTCTTGGACTTTCGCGACAAAGATGGTCATTATTAAGGAACGGACCTGGTGCCAGTGAAAGCGAGAATCGATGAAGATTCGGCGGTGAGCGACGAGGTTTCCGAGCAAGCATTGGCCACGATATGTCTAAGCATCGACCCGAGTATCTACGGATTGGTCAGAGATGCGAAGACAGAGAAGTAAGCATGGCTCAACTAGAAAAATCGGACTTTTGCAAAAGTTATCGGCAATCCGATTGGTTGGCGCGGAGCGTGAAGAAGAGGTGATATGCAAATCGACGCAGGAATCCCAGACAACCATTTGGGTATTTCGAATTTGCAACACAAAAATACGTACAAATATACGTGTAAACATATCGTATATAATGCTGCAAAACCATTATATACGTATCATTTTGGAGGCCCTATAGGCACATTAGCACACATATTCTTGATTTGGATTGTATTGAATTACGATTACCGACTACCCTGATTCTTTTTGGAATATATTATGACAATTTACATCATCATATAGATGATTGAGGTTGTAATCTTGTAACTCTTCGCTCAATATGCGTTTAGGAATATCTTTATATACGACATTTTTCGTAACAATATGGAAAGTTTGACGACTTATTTGGTCGTCTTCTGCGACTTGCCTGATTGCTGAATTTTTTCAACATTCATGAAGTTATTGTCGTACATGGACTTGATCCCATGACGATACTATCTGCAGCTCGTGATGGTTCCTCGACGCTATGTGGAATATATAAATTTAAGGGGATTTGCTTCAAAGGCATAAAACCAAAAGCAAATCATATATTTCTATAACTAAAATCTTTTAAATCATAAACATTATTACGAATCATTTCATCTTAAAAAAATCTTAGTTTCGAATTATTTTTTGCAAAGCACGACAAAATCTGTCAATCACGGCTGATCATCGTTTCACGGATTTTTTGCGAATTGTCGTACACAAAGGTCGAGTTCATATGTACATAAATACGAGTCTCTCTTCTTGTCGTAATGAAATCATGCAATGCATTTAAATACGATAAAGAATATGCATGGGCCGCACATTGTAGGTGCAGATATACGAAAATGAGTTTAAATAACATTCTATACGATATAATCTGTAAAATAAAATACGACTTTTGGTTGTCTGGGATATGTCAACGAGCTTTCTACCACAAGTCATCAATTGGCCGAGGTTTGGTTTAAAGTCGACGACACGTGGCTCGCAAGTTTGCTGATGAAGAGACTACCAAAATCACAGTCCGGCTCAAGTGAAGAAAAATTTTATTCGAACCCGAAGAAGGACGGCGAGAAATCGTCGATAAAATGTTACCGTTGCAATAAATTAGCAGGGCTGGTAGCGAGTCACTTTTTAGTGACTTGGTCACTTTTTTTGGGTCAGTCACTAAAAAGTCACTTTTTTCATCATTTGGTCACTAAAGTCACTATTCTCCGAAAAATGGTCACTTTTATCACCAAAAGTCACTTTTTCACCGAAAATAAACCAATGAAAGAGTAATTTGAATTGCGCCTTTTAATATTGACGGTAGTAACGGTAAATTACTTGATCAGTCAGTCAGAAATTTTTTTCGCCTCCGGCGGAATTTCGGCATGAATCACCCTTGGCTTGAAACATTTCGATCTACAACATTATTTGACGTTCATGAATTGAAACTAACTTTGATTGTAGATTTTAATTTTTAGTTCAATCAACCTTATGTATTGAAACTCAAAACTTGATATACAAAAACCCTATCTCGTCTTTAGAATGGGTTTTTTTTATATTAAAAAAATCTTTTATGTCATAACAAATGTTATGTTGATATGAAATATTCTTTAAAAAAAATCATACTCAATTTTATTTCGTGTTTTTTGTTCTTCTAAATACTTAAAAAAAGGATTTAAAAAATTTACACAAGGCCACAAAACTTACATTTTTCTTGCAATGAATTTAAACGGTAATTTCAACTAATTTGGGTTCCCCGAATCTAAATATGTATGTAATATTTCTATCAGCTTTCGTTATTGAAATGACTTTTGAAAATAATTTAAAATCTTTAGAGAAGTTTCTGCACTTTTTTTTTACAAAAACTCAAATCAAAAACATATTATTTAAAAATAAAAGTTTTATATGAATTGATGAGCTTTAAATCTTTAAATAGAATCAAGTTTTTTACACTTTCTGCTGTGATGTCAAAAATACTTGTAATGACATTTTTCCATAATTATTTATCTATCAATGTTTGATTTTACTAGTAATAAACTTTTTATCACCAAAACTAAATATGTTCGGCCGAATTTGATAAAATTGCTAGTTTAGGACACTATTTACCAAATCAATAATTTAAAAAAATAAGCACCAAAATGGTTATAGTGAAACATGTTTATAGAAAAAACTCTTCCTGAATTGTTTTTAAAAACTAATCTTTTTTATTTCCATATTGTTATTTTCAATTTTCAAATAAATTTAACGAATTTTATAGTACAACTTTTTTTTAAATTTTCTAATCAACTTGCCGGATTTTTTTTAATCAAACTTTTTAAATTTTTAAGACATATTGTTAACAATTGTTTCCTTGTTTTTAAATTCTGAATTTTCGTGTTCTTCAACCATAAGCCTTTAACTCCAAATTTTTAATAATAAAACATAATTTCAACGTTCTGTTCTTACAGTACCCAATTTTTTAATCATAAGAGACAAAATACTCAGAGTTTGTAATTTAAAGCTTAAAAACCTGTGATTGAAAATTTAAAAACTTTGTATTAATATTTTTTATATGAAATCATGTTTTTTGGATCGATCATGATTTTTAAGTTAATCTAAAAAGATTGAAAAATTGTTCTAAGTAGCAACTTAAAAATAAATTCTAACACGCAGTGTTAACTAACTTGTATTTGATTTGTGCTTTTAATAACAAAAGCGTCCTGGTGGTGTTCGGGACCCAAAACAGCAACATCACGACGGTCCTCCTGCGAGATAGTGGGGTTAGCTGCGGGCCTTGCGAGCCTGTGACTACCAAAAAACATAAGCAACGAACAACGAACAACAAATTTCGGATGGAAATCGGCAAAGACCCACGCGACGAAAAGGGACTAGCGATTGGAAACTTGGAACATGGAACTGCCGATCTCTAAATTTTGTGGGCAGTACCCACGTGCTCTCCAACGAATTGAAGAGCCGCAAATTCGACATCGTAGCGCTGCAGGAGGTATGCTGGAAGGGCTCCACGGTACGAACGTATCCAGATGGCCGTGCCATCTACCAGAGCTGCGGCAACACACACGAGCTTGGAACAGCTTTTATAGTGATGGGAAAGATGCAAAAGCGCGTGATCGGGTGGTGGCCGATCAACTCACGAATGTGCCGGTTGAGAATCAAGGGCCGGTTCTTCAACATCAGCATCATCAACGTGCACAGCCCTCACCTCGGAAGTACCGGTGACGACAAAGACGAATTTTACGCGCAGCTGGAGCGTGAATACGACCGTTGCCCAAAACATGATATCAAGATCGTCATCGGGGATTTCAATGCTCAGGTCGGCCAGGAGGAGGAATTCAAACCGACAATTGGAAGGTTCAGTGCACACCAGCTGACCAACGAAAACGGCCTCAGACTTATTGATTTCGCCGCCTCCAAACGAATGGCTGTACGTAGTACCTTTTTCCAGCACCGCCTCCCACACAAGTACACCTGGAGATCACCGTATCAAACTCAATCACAGATCGACCACGTTTTGATTGACAGCCGGCACTTCTCGGACATCATCGACGTCAGATCCTGTCGGGGCGCAAACATCGAGTCGGACCATTATCTGGTGATGGTGAAGATGCGCCCAAAACTCTCCGTAGTGAACAACACGCGAAACCGGCGCCCGCCTCGGTTAAATATCGCGCGACTGAAGCAACCTGAGGTCGCGGCAGACTACGCGCAATCGGTCGAAGCAGCGCTGCCGGCAGAGGGCGAGCTTGACGAAGCCCCTCTCGAGGACTGTTCGGATACCATCAAAACAGCCATCAACAGTGCTGCGGAGAACGTCATCGGTTATGTGGAGCGATCTCGACGGAACGACTGGTTCGACGAGGAGTGTAGGAGGGTGATGGATGAAGAGAATGCCGCGCGGGCGGCAGAAGTGCAGAGAGGCACCCGTCGAAATGTGGAAAATCACCGACAGCGGAAGAGGCAGCGAGTCCGACTTTTCCAGGAGAAAAAGCGCCGCCTGGAGGAGGAGGAGCTCGAGGAGCTGGAGCAGCTGCGTCGTTCCCAAGAAACACGAAAGTTCTATCAGAAACTCAACGCTTCCCGCAAAGGTTTCGTGCCGCAAGCCGAAATGTGCCGGGATAAGGACGGGGGTATCCTGACGGACAATCGTGAGGTGATCAAAAGGTGGAAGCAGCACTTCGATGAACACCTGAACGGCGCACATGCAGGAGATCAAGACGGTGGGGGAAGGTACATCGCCGGCGTAGCCAACGACGAAGAGGAGCCACTCCCAACGATGAGTGAAGTTAAGGAAGCCATTCGCCAGCTGAATAGAAACAAGTCGGCTGGGAAGGATGGCATCGCAGCTGAACTCATCAAAATGGGCCCGGACAGGTTGGCCGATTGCCTACACCGGTTGATAATCCGGATCTGGGACATAGAACAGCTGCCGGAGGAGTGGAAGGAGGGGGTAATATGCCTCATCTACAAGAAGGGCGACAAATTGGACTGTGAAAACTACCGAGCGATCACTGTCCTCAACGCCGCCTACAAAGTGTTGTCCCGAATCCTACTCCGCCGCATAACGCCACAAGCAAACAGATTCGTGGGAAGTCATCAGGCCGGCTTCATGGAGGGACGGTCAACGACTGACCAGATATTTACATTACGCAAATCCTCCAAAAATGCCGGGAACACCAAGTCCCTACGCACCATCTATTCATCGACTTCAAAGCCGCATACGATCGACCGTAACGAGCTATGGAAAATCATGGACGAGAACGGTTTTTCCGGGAAGCTGATCAGACTGATCAAGGCGACGATTCATTCATTCATTCGAATCTCGCAGGGGGCTTCGACAAGGTGATGGTCTATCCTGCATGATGTTCAACGTGGCGCTAGAAGGTGTTATTCGACGAGCGGTGGGCGAAATGCGGGGCACGATTTTCAACAGATCCAGTCAACTTATCTGCTTTGCCGATGACATTGATATAGTCGGCAGATCATCTGCGGCGGTGGGGGAGATCTACCGCAAACTGAAACGCGAAGCAGGAAGGATTGGGTTGATGATTAATACGGATCCGAGACCGACCGAACCCGCTTGTAAAGTAATAACAAGGTCACGATCGACGGCGACGAGCTGGAGATAGTCGAAGACTTTGTCTATCTCGGCTCACTGGTGACCGCAGACAATGACACCAGCCGTGAGATCCGGAGGCGAATTATCAGCGGAAGTCGTGCCTACTATGGACTCCACAAGCAACTGCGGTCGAGAAGACTTAGCCCTCGCACGAAGTGTAACCTGTATATGACGCTTATTAGACCGGTTGTTCTCTACGGGCACGAGACATGGATATTGCTCGAGGAGGACCTGCGTACACTCGGAGTATTTGAGCGACGAGTGTTAAGAACCATCTTTGGCGGCGTACAGGAGAACGGAGTGTGGAGGCGAAGGATGAACCACGAGCTCGCGCGACTCTACGGCGAACCCAGTATCCAGAAGGTGGTGAAAGCTGGCCGGATACGCTGGGCGGGACATGTTGCGAGAATGCCGGACGACTGTCCTGCAAAACAGGTGTTCGCTACGAATCCGGTAGGAACAAGACGAGCGGGGGCGCAACGAGCGAGGTGGTTAGACCAAGTGGAGCGTGATCTGGCGAACGTGGGGTGCCCGAGAAATTGGAGAACGGTTGCTATGAACCGAGTGAATTTTAGGAATTATGTTCGTCAAGTTATGTCGTGAGACGGAATACTATGTAAATAAAATAAAACTATAAAAACGCCCCTTTTTTTGGAAAATTTTCAATATCATTTACGGGTTTGGACTAGATTCATGCATTCTATATATTTTCAATTCTGTAAATAGACCTTGAAGATTAGTTTAAACTGAAATTTCAAGAGAGGTTATTCTTCACAATCTAAAACATTTTTTTTTGCCGTCCTGGTTACACCATTTGGAATTTAAGTCTCCAGAATAATATATTTTTTACAATTTTGGGACAACTTAGTGGACAGTTTATGAAATTACACCCTTCAAAGTCAAAATAGTACTCATATATAAACTTGTAAACTTTGAAACACATTCAAATGGAATGTTTCATAAAAGTTAATTCAAAGCTCTGAAGCCGAAAAACTGTCTTCCTGAAATCTTAATCCAGAAAGCTGAATTCAAACTTTTAATTCAATTCTAAACAGCGACCGTAGAATGTTATTTGGATAAGCTCCAATCCCCTGATATCCTTACCCAAAGAATAGGAAGTTTAGAATTCATGTTTTGTTTAATCTACGTTGAAGGACCGAATTAATGCAAAGGTTATGGAGATGCCTCAGAACGAATACTTATAGCCCATTATTGGAAAGTACCATACACCGAACAAAGTTAAGGGCTTGCCTAAACAAAAGCCTACAAACGACGAACTGAACTGATGACGGCAACCGGGAAGTTTAGTTCTGGAGCCTTTTCTCGACCGACCGATTTCGCTCGTTCTGGGGGAGCCTGATATTTTATTCATTAATCCATATAATTGTTCTCGGTTTTGTAGCAACGAGGGAGGGTGTGGCGTTCCTACATGCATACGTACGTACATGGAAGGACACATACGTACACACATACAGAGTACGCTCGGAAATCCAGTTTTGGTTAAGGCGAAATAATGGACTGTTTACCGTGTACGGTTGACGGCGTTTTACATAAAAAGGTACCATTCCATTAACCCATGTCCCCCGAAGTTGGGAAATATCCCGATATAAATCGCTGTAACTAAGTATGTAGATTGGAAGTCAAACAGAAAATTTGGAAGTCAGAATAATTTACAATTGTTGAGGAAAGTTTGGCACACGAGATGAGCAAAATAGATAAATATCATTCGAGATTTGAAACAATAAATGGGCTTTCTACTTAGGGTGTTTTGGAAGTATGGAACAAAATCAGTCGCATTCTTATGTGGCTTGTGATATAGCTCAGTGGGCAAGTCTGTTGTCTCCTGAGCCGATGTCCGCGAGTTCCAGCCCAAGAGTAAACATCGAACACAGTTGTACCGGATTGTTTCTCAATAACGATCCGCCAACTGCAACGTTGATAAAGTCGCGAATGCCATAAAGATGGTAAAACGACTATAATCTAAACAAAATAAAAAAAAGTCGCATTCTTCTATATACTCAGTAAATTTACATGATGGTGTAACAGCAGCTAATATGAAAAAGGACACTTTCCTTGTTTATTAGGGAAAATTTTGCGCATCTTGAAAATTAAATCCGATCAAAATATACTTATTCAGGGCCGTAGAAAGAACCGACTCATGGGGGGGTTTCGTTGACCAATTTTTTACTAGGATATCTTTGCCTAATCAATGCATGAATAATACAAATAAAAAATAATTGTTTATGCTATTTGATTATTAAATTTCAAGTTATTTTACCTTAACAGTTTTTCGTATAAAATAGAAACTTTAGAAAAAACATCCTTTAATATTTGAAAAAGCAAGCAAAGGTATTCATTTAGGGAACTCTTTAGTAAAAAAAAGAAATCCTTGATATGGCGAAAAAAAAACAATGCTGAACCTAGCTTCTTATTTGATTATAGCATACAAAAGATCCTTTCAAAATGAATCAAATTTTCAAAAGTAAAAGTAATGGATTAAAATTTTGTGGTTCAAATCTGGTTCCTGTAAACTCATCCCAAGTTTTAGATTTATGTTTGAAATTTGGCTTGTGAAAAAACTGCCACCGCAAATGTTAAACAATACACAAAAAATATGGAATTCCCTGCAATTTATTCACAGGAAGATAACAGAAAATATTTTTTATCGAAAATCAATTCCACAATTAAAACCCTGTGGATGATTTAAGAAAAATAAAAATCATATTTTTCGTAAAAATAACATAACGAACTGGAATTCTACTTTACATAAGTAATTTTTAGTTGAATTATGTATTCAAACTAACTTGTTGGAGGATTTGAAATTTATAAATTAAACTTACAATCAGAATCATAAGTATTCGATCTTTTACCAGAGAATTCCTCAACGAAAAAGTCGTCTTGATAATTTTATTTTGATTGTGAAACTCATTTACGAGCTGAATCTGAATCTACAATTTGAATAATAATTCTGAATCTTTATTCTGCACTCGTATTTAGAATTTAAATTTAAGATTTGTTTTCGAATTTCAATGCGACTTCTGTAAAATATATAAAAAAAAAAACTATACTTGAATTTTAATTCCAAATCAGCATTTCCATTACAAGCCAAGAATTGAAATTTTAATTCTGATGATTTGGCTTTCAATCAGAATTAATTGTTTTTATTTTAACTTTCATAGGACTTGCAAATTTAAAATAAAATGTGACTAAAA
The DNA here is from genome assembly GCF_029784155.1 of Uranotaenia lowii. Lineage (NCBI taxonomy): Eukaryota > Metazoa > Arthropoda > Insecta > Diptera > Culicidae > Uranotaenia > Uranotaenia lowii. The sequence goes on along the minus strand of NC_073693.1, from coordinate 300,956,656 downwards.
TAAAAAAAAGTGGAATATCTGATTCAAGTTTTCAATACTGGATCGCCAGTTTGAAGACTTTTAATGTTTGGATTTTGCAAAAGAAACAATTTTTAACTTTTTATAAAATGGGATTTTAAAGAATTGAGTTTAAAAACATCGTTTAGAAATCAAACAAAACCCAAGATGGTTTCCACTTTTATTTGTTTTTAAATTTTGAAAACGCATATAAGTTTAAAAAATCACGTATCCAATTTAGAATGAAATGGAAAAAACCTAATTTGATCGATTACCAAACAGCTTTTGATTTCAACTTTCAATGATGATTCGAACTGAATATCAAGAATCCCAAACTTGATACAGAATCCGAAACGTGAAAACAGAAATGCAATTAAGATTTGAATAATATGGAACCAGAACCGCTGGAATGAGTATAATCTTATTTAAAATTTAATTTCCAGAAACAAATTTGTATCAACAAGCAAGCAAGTTTTGAAAAACTGAAGCAGAATTCTGAACCTGGAGAAGTCGCCCAAATAGATTTGAATGTCACCCTTCGGAATTTTCTCACGCTGTTCAGTTGACTGTAAAATTGCTCTTTCTCCTGCAAATCGGCAACCTCAGTTGGAACATAACACTGGACGATTGTAATCGTTGGAACATTCAGCATATAATATGAAAAAGAAATACATATCTACACCTAATTAATCAGTGTTCTTCGAAGTATATGAATTTAATAAATAGAGTGTATTACTACTTTGACCGACATAATTGACTGCATTATTCAGCAAAACATTGAAAGGATTGAGGAAGATTTTCTAAACTTTAGACTATTATTAAAATATCGTATAATTTTAAGATAACTATCCATTAGTTACAAATATTGTCGTTACTTCTTATAGATTCATTGTTGCTTTTGACTTTAAACACCGAGTTCTCAGACAAACAAAGCCTTTACTTAAATTCACCATGTTATAGATAAAACTATCAAAGACTAACAATCATTTTCCTTTCTGATCCTGGCAATTTTTGAAATTAAGGTCGTATTAACTTTTTAAAATCTAGCTTTATGTGTTGGATTCAGGAATTCCTGGGACTTTTCATCCGTTTCCCGGGATACGGGAAATCCCGAATTTTCATAATTCCCGGGAATTCCCGGTCAGGAAATTCCGGGAAGGACACTCTCGTCTGCTAGTTTTACATAAAAAATATAAGTCACTAGCTGACCCGGTGTGCTTTGCTACACCTTTCAAAATCAAATGATACTTTCAAAAATTATTCAGATTTTTATTGATTTCTTGGCATTATTTTAAATCAAATTATAACATAATTCATAAGCTATCACTAAAAAAAAGAGCTGCAGCTGGAGTATCGAATTGTAACACAAAGATAAATTTAATCTATCTGGAGGGCTCAAATAAATCGTACGCATACAATCTAACTTATAAAGTACGGTTGTTTTTGCTTGATATGTTCTGGTTTTAAGCTAAAAAACTGGTAAGAGAGCCGCCTCCTCTGTCCTTTCCTTCACCCCCTGCTGAATGGAGGTCGTGATCTTTAATAATCATCACCATTTCATTCCCAAAAATCCTCCTATATCAAATATTGTTCCATTGGTTGATAAGTTTTTAAGCTTTACAACAAAATGTATATGGAGCCTCCTCCTTTCTTCCCCTCTCTATACTGTAAAGCGTAAGTGTCTATAACAAACGTAGAAACATATCTCGTAGCCAAGTACCTTTCCATGCCATATTTGTTTCCATTTCTTGGCTTCGTTAGCATAAATTGAGAACTTATGCTAAAAAATTGTATTGGACTCACCTCCCTCCTCCTATGTACTTACGATGGTGTGTCAGATAATCATAGAATCATACCAAAATGATTTTCCACATTTAAAATTTGTCCATTTCTCGGATTTTGTAAAAAATAAAGTTGAATATAAGCCTCTTCTTCCCTTCCTATATTCCCAATTCTATCATCCTACTGCAAGAAAGGAATTGTTTTACATAGAAAAATTATTTTTCGTACTCGAATGCTATTTGATGCCAAATTTGGATGCATTTGCTCGATTAATTCTCGAGTTATGCAAAAAAAATGTATGGAAGCCCCCCTTTCCCCCTTTATATCTTTCCGCTTAAAAAGATGGGGCCTAAATTTATAATAGAAACGTTTCTCGTATCCAAATACCCTCACATGCCAAATATGGTTCAATTTGATCGATCAACTCTCCAGTTATACTAAAAATTGTAAGGGAGACCTCTACTCCCCCTTTTCATCCACCTCTTTGAAGGAGTGAGGGATGCAAAATATTCATAGAAGCATTTCTCGTACCCAAATATCGTTCCATGCCAAATTTGGTTCCATTTTCTGTTGTAGTTCTTGAGATATGCATGAAACTTCCCTCCCTCTTTTTTTTCTCCCCGCTGGAAAAAAGGAAGGGGTCTCAAACAATCATAAGAATATATCACGTTCCCTAATACCCGTCCATGCCTAATTTGGTTCCATTTGCTTAATTAGTTATTGAATAATATGAAAATTATTAAAGAGTCTCCCCTTTATATCTCCCTAATGGAAAGAGGGAGGGGTCCCAGATAATCATAGAAATATTTTTCGTATCCAAATGCCCTCCCATGCCAAATTTGGTTCCATTTGCTTTATTAGTTTTTGAGTTATGTATAAAAATATGAAAGAGACCCCCTCCCCTTTTCTACTGGAAAGAGGGAGGGGTCTCAAATAATCATTAACATATTTTTCGTATCAAAATACCTTACCATGCCAAATTTGGTTCCAATATCTTGATTAGTTTTTGAGTTGTATGAAAAATTGTAAGGTAGCCCCCCTCCTCCCTTCCTATCACCCCACTGAGAGAAGGGAGGGATACCTTATATTCATAGAAATATTCCCCGTCCCCAAATACCACCCCACACCAAATAAGATACCATTTGCTTGATTGGTTCTCGAGTTATGCAAAAAATAGTCTATTGTCTCCCCTTCCTGTTAGGGGGAGGTGTCTCAAACCATAATAGGAACCTTCCCCGGCCTCCAATATCCCCACCTGCCAAGTTTCACGCAAATCGGTTCAGTAGTTTCTGAGTCTATAGGGAACAGACAGACAGACAGACAGACAGACAGACAGAAATCCATTTATATATATATAGACTAGCTGACCCGGTGTGCTTTGCTACACCTTCCAAAAATTAATGAAATATGTGGTACCTATTTAGTTAATTGACTTTTCATTTATTTGCATAAAATTTCAAAGTCATTAAAAGGTTTTTTTTTTTAAATAAAATTGAATTTTTTTTTATTGAATTCTTCGTTGTTTAGTTAAATACGTGTTTTTATTCTTTTTATGACTCTGGTGATTTTTGCTTCATAAGTTAATAAATAATGTCAACATATTTTTTTAAATATGGAATCTACGTTGTCCCTTTTCAATATGGTTAGGGTCTCTAACTATCATAGAAACATTTTTTGTAACAAAATACCATCACGGGACACTTATTTTACCAATTTGTTCTCGAATTATTATATAAATTGTGAGATTGGCAACTTCCCCCCATAAAGGCCTAATGATAGGAAGTGGGGTTCAAAACATCAGAAAAACACTTTTTGTATACAAATACGATCCCATGACTCCATTCTCTATAAGTTCTCGAGTTATTTAGAAAATGGGTGACCTTCTCTCCACTTTGTATCTCCCCTCTGGCAAGAGAAGGGGGTCTCAAACCATCGAAGAAACATTGCTAGTACCCAATTTTGCTCCCATGCAAGATTAGTTCCATTTTCTCGATTAGTTATCGAAATATTAAAAAAAATATGAGTGACCCTCTCCCTCTTTTTTATCGTTCCACTCAATGGAGGGAGGGATGCTAAACCACTGGAAAAACATTTGTTGTGTTCGAATACCCTCTCATGCTAAATTTGGTTTCATTTGCTTTATTGGTTGTCGAGTTATGCTATGAAATTAGTATCGGAACCCGTCTTCCTACCTATCCCCTACCTGGAAGGAGGGGATCAAGATCAAACATTCCGTGTATTCAAATTCAATCCCATGCCCAATTCTGTCCATTTGTTCGGTTCTATGATTGTTCGCATCTCATATTTGGTTCCATTTGTTAGAAAAGTTCTTGGTTCATGCAAAACAATCGTATGTGAGCTCTCGTCTTCTTTAACTGTATCCCCAATACTTTTCTATGCCAAAATTGTTTCCATTAGTTCTCGAGTTATGCTAAAAATTGTAAAGGAGCCCCTCTCTCCTTCCTATCACGCAACTGGAAGTAGTACCAAATATTCACAGAATCATTTCTTGTGCTCAAATATCCCCTCCCAAGCCAAATTTCATTCCATTTGCTGGGTAAGTTCCCGAGTGATGTGAAAAGTTGTATGGGAGCACCCTCATCCCTCAAGATTTTCCGCCTTGAAAACGGAGGTTTTTAATAATATCATTGAAACATTTCTCGTAATTAAATATCTTCCCACGCCAAATCCGGATCCGTTTGCTTGATTATTTTTCCAGTAATGCTGAAAACTGTAAAGGAGCCCCCTCCCCACTTTCGATCTCCTCAATAAACGGAGGGAGGGGTACCAAATATTCATAGAACTATTTATCGTACCCAAATACCCTTCCAAGCCAAATTTTGTTTCATTTGCTCGAATAATTTTCAAGTTATGTAATAAAAAAGGGGTTAAAGGTCCCTCCCTTCCTTCCTGAATTTCCACTGGAAGGAAGGAGGGGTCTGAAATAATCATAGAACGATTTCTCGTATTACACTTCCCTTCCATGCCAAATTTGGTTCCATTTGCTTGATTAGTTCTCCAGATATGTAAAAATTTGTAAGGTAGGCCCCTCTCCCCTTCCTATCTGCCACTGGAAAGAGGGAGGGGTACCAAACCATCATAGAAACATTCCTCGTACCGAAATACACTCCCATGCCAAATTTGGTTCCATTTGCATGATCAGTTCTCGAGTTATGAAGACTTATCACTTTTATTTATATGACCCCCTCCCCCCTTATAAAAAGAGGGAGGGGTCCCAAACTATTATAGAAACCTTTTCCGGCCTCCAATACCCCCATCTGCCAAGTTTCACGCAAATCGGTTCGGTAGTTTTCGAGTCTATAGGGAACAGACAGACAGACAGACAGACAGACAGACAGACAGACAGACAGAAATTCATTTTTATATATATAGATTACATGATTTTTTCAAGCTCGGGTTACTTTGCATGAAAAGAAAAAAAAACACTATTGTCCTGTAAGTTATAGATTTTTAAATATTGTGTCCACACATATTTCAAAGTTCTAACGCTCAAACTGAACCGAATAATTCAGCAATAGCTGCTCAATGGATGCATAATTGGGTGGCAGTCAATTAGGTCATGTCGAATTTCGTAAACCGACATATACATTTTGCCGGTTTTCTTCAAAAACTGATCTGTGTAAAATTTCAGCTCAACCGGACATGATTTAGGGATGCCTCAGGGCGCCCAAAGTTTCGGTTTTTACCTTAAAAAATCACCAAAGAGGGGACCAAAGGAAATAGGAAAACTCTTAATTTTAAGTTTGATGCCAAATGACTTAAATGTATGTATGTATGAGAACACACCAGTGGCTGATAGGTCTTTCGACCCGAGTCGGTACGGGAAGTCTCGATCGCAATTTCAAATATTGTCGATGCTTAACTCACCAACAATATTTGCAGTGCAACCAAGGGGTCCGTTACCACTGGTTTGGGATAGGTTTAACTCACCGAACTCTCTTCCAACTGTTCGAAACAAATTTAGAATTATGAAAAGAAACCATAGTATCCTTCTCATGATTCCATATTTGCCGAGATACTCCGGCTGGCTTGAACCCACAATCCATTGTATATCAGTCTTTCGTTCGCTAGATGACCTATTCAACCCCCCACGAATCCCCATTGATAGAGTTAAGCTATTTTACATTTCATAGTAAATAAATCATACAGTTATTTCGAGGAAAAAAGTTTGATGCCAAATGACTTAAAACGCATAAAACGTCAAAATCTGGTGTTTTGTATCTTGAAAACCATTTTTTTTTTCAAAAGTTTACTTCAAAACTTCAAAAACCACGCAAAAGAGGGTCAAAGGAAATCTGGAAAATCAAAATTTTAATCTTTATACCAAATGGCTTAGAAATGCATGTAACGTCGAGATTCGGTGTAATTAAAAAAAAATTGGCCAAATATAGACTTTATGGGACTGAGTCGATTATCCTAAAACGGCCGGTTTTCCGGGAAATGGCTTAGAAATTTCGAGATAACATCAGATTGCGACGTTTCATGCATTTACCTAGGGTCATTTGGCATCAACATTAAATTAAGATTTTCCAGTTTTTGTTTGTTCCCTCATGTGAGTTTTGAAATCCTAAAGACGATTTTTGACAAAAAAGGTTGCCAGAATTTTTTGAGTATGTATCCGAACAATGAGAATGTATCGAACAAATTTGGGCTATTTTATATAAAAACCAGGCTAAATCTGGGCATTCGATTTCAAAATTGACGACCAAAACTCCAGGCAATATCCAGGAAAATTTTGTCAACATCCAGAAATTACTCAACAAAAAACAAGAAAAAAATTTAAAAAAAAATTTCATTAAATCTTTTTGAAAGATTTTTATTCATATTTTAAGGCTTGAAAAAAAAAAAACCTTTCATGTTTATTTTTATAAAACTTCATGAAAAATTTTGGGGTTGAGTTTTTTTTGCCGAATAAAGTGAATAAATCCGGGTAGAATCCGGGAATTTTTCAACGAAATCCCGGCAACTGGGCCGTGGACTGTTTCCGAATTTTGTAGTAAAGGTACGTACAAACCCGGATACAGCCGGGTAATCTGGCAACCTTAAGCTATACGTTGCGCATACGGATATATTTTTCAATTTTTTTTTAAGATGTCCAAATATTTGTCTAAAGCATAGCCTTCGTAAAAGCTTAAATTTGTTTTACTTTTTAAGTTTATTTGAATAAGAAACAAAACCACCCAAGTTTTTGTTTTGAACTTCTTAATCTATAATTTTTAAAAGTCAAATTATTACACCAAAAGGTATCAGAAATTGGTTTGAGTTGGTAAATTCATAAAAATATTTCTTGCCTTATGTTCAAAGCGCAAGCGCAATGATTAGATATGTTGTCTTGTCAGCCATTTCGTCAACGGCCGTAGGCGCAAGATTTTGCTCTCAAAGCCATCAAATCGTTGCCAGCGACAATATTTTTTAGTTTTCTCATTGGTCAATATTACTCAATTCTCATCCTAATTTTAGCCATCAGGATGCACTGCTGGTTGCAGAGAAAAAATGACGATGATTTTCTCGCTTGAAGCCCACGCAGGAGCAAAATCTTTTCAAAATTTACAAACATGGACTTTCTATCATATCCGATTTAAACTGATATTTTATACGATCTTTTCATTAAGCAGTTGGAATTGCGATTGACAACATCATTGTAAACGACTTAAGTTATCGTTTTGTATACGATTTCGTGTTTGCTGGGTCATACCATTAAGATTTTAAATCAAATAGTCGAAGAGTGGCTCCAGAGAGTAAAATTTACTTTTCATTAGTTTTTTAGGTTTTGCCTATACATTTTTATTATGCCATAATTCAACGTCACCTTGAACACATATAAGCAACTTGTAGACTAATATAAAAAATGCTCAATTCTTATATCCGGTTGTCTAATTCGGAGCAATATTTTCACTTTTCAAATTCGACTAAGTGCCCCATCTAGTTGAAATCACCCGTGAGCACCTTGATCCGAATTATTGAACTTGAACGACAACCCAAAAGTCATATGGTAATTGAAAAATAAATTATGGAACATACCGTTTGCAGCAGTACAGTGTGTGGCGGCCAAGGGCACAAACAAACCGTCACCACCGTCTAGGTTCGATTTGGCCCAATGTCTGTGAATGGGGGAAACGAAATCCACATTCGTTCGATTCGAAAGAGCAGCTGATTGGCAGCTTCAAGGATATAGCCCCGAAAACCCTCTGCAACTATACCCACATTTGGTCACCTTGTGTGTTTGTGAGGGTCAATTAAAACGACATCAAATTATTGCCCCTCAACACACAGGCATATAGTGGGATTTGGACCACCCCGGATGGTAAAAATGGTGGCCAACCACGTCAATTAGCATTTTATAATTGATTTACCCACAGCACTTGACTGGCGGCGGAGATCGCATGGTTTGTCATCATTTGTTTCACACCGACAATGATATGATGTTGATGATGCTGATAGTTAGTTTTTGCCTGGGCCAGGCCGAAAAAAGTTTTTCCAACGAATATCTATAGAAATGAAGCATGGGACAAATGGAAGGAATCAACCCTACTCAAATTAAGCCCCCTCAAAGAAATGACATTAAAATTCTCTGTTTATTATTCCACCTTGCTCCAGTTAAAAAAAAACGAAAGGAAAAAGAATGCTCCTATGACACTTTACTGGAAGAGGAGCAGAGAAGGAAAAAAGATGGTTTGCTTTCACTGGAAAAGGTAAAGAAAAAAAGTCTGACATTTTTGAATAAGATTATGCAAACATTGCTAGCAGAAGAATTATCATATTTAAGCCATTTTTTACTTTCAGTCCGAAGCCCCCTTGCAGGAGTTTTTAATGTTTGACAAATGGAACGAAGGCACACCATCCACGAACGACACACGACAAATGACCCTGGTACCGATAATGGAGAATGTCGTACGACATTGTGTCATCTATTTTTTTTTAAATGAAATCATCATCGCTGCTGCGACCGTAATTAAAACCTTGACCATCTTATGATTCCGGAATGTTGAACCATTAAAAGTTTGCGACAGTTGATGGTATATGAATCATAACTTTTATTTCTTGAATTGTGAAATTCAAGCAAAAAACCACAAGGATTTCTCTAAAATTATAATGATTATAACTCTTCGTTAAGTCGAAATTTATCATGATCAAAAATAGCTTAAAACATTAACATTTCTCGAAACACCCCCACCCATTTCGAGAAGATCAGTGTCACCGAGAAAAGAGCCGAGAGGGAAAAACTGAGAAAACCCTTTTGATAGATAGCCAAATGCCCCGGGATAGTTCGCTTGATGATGATTCGCTTTCATTTCCCGGAGCGCTACTTTCAACTAAACGGGACGGATTCCGTCCCGAAGGAAACGCGTGGGAAGGTAATCCTCATGCCCGTTCGTTGGCTATGCTATGCTGCTTACTGCATCGCGGGCTTAACGGGCACCGGTACCAGATTGCATTCCAAGTTCTTGGGAAAACCTTTTTTTTATTAATCTTCTGACGCATAGTGAAATATCATAAAAATTGTGTGAAAAATACATTTTTCATAAATGAGCACCATTTAACATAAAAGCTAACAAACGCGCGAAGGATCAGCATGTTTTCCAAAAAACATGTCGGCTCAATAAATGTTTTGAGACAAATACTGGATTAAAGAACGACTATGTTTTCGAACTCATTTGCACATTGGATTCCTTTGCATCCCAAATAATGAATAAAATAAATTGTGATTTTTTAGCTAAGTAAGCTAACTAATTTTCAGAGTACTCTCTGGAGCCACTTGTAAGTGAATTGTCAACGTAAATTCGTTGATATAGATTTAATTCGTAAACTTATGATGGAGTGTATTTTCATTTTATTTTCTATTGCAGCTAAAATGTAACAATTATTCAAATAACAACCAACTAAACAAAATAGTGGCTCCAGAGAGTATAATTTCTAGAACGAGTGATACCGTCAAACGGGGCATCATGCAACAGCGGGGTTCGATGCAACATTTATATAACACTACATTGAACCAATTTTTAATTTAATGTATTGTAATAAAGTTATCTTTTAACGCTAACAAAATGATGATGACATAATTTCTCGCATCTTAAGCTAGTTGTCTTAAGTTTTTTATTTCTATGTAAAATTTAAAAAATCGAGCAATAAATGTACAAATTTTAACATTTTTTGATGCCGAAAAAAATTTTACCCAGTATGACGGATCGGTCTGATAAAATTACCTACAAACTTTTAACTGGTTTCCTCATGTTATACCAACATTGTTGGTGTAAAAATATTTTTGGAACAATCACCCAATTTTTTTAAATGAATATTTTTAATATTCAGTTAGGTGTCTGGGGTTAAATGCAACAAAATTCAAATCAAAGAAATACCTTGTAAATCTCGTTTCCATGTGTTGGAATATAAATGTTTTGAATCACGCGTTTGTAAACATTAAAATTTCATTCATCCAAACATTTATTTTTATGACTTCAGCTTTTAGAATTTTTCGTAGTATTATTTAACCCCTAAATGTATGCAGCATCCTTAATTTTAGAAAAAATGTGAAAATTTGTTTTTACAGACCCAAAAACTACTGCAATTGGTGTTGTCATGCGTAATGGTCTTTAAGATATCGCAAATATATTAAAAACTATGAATTTTCGTACGTGTTCATAAGATTTTTCATTAAAAACCAAGTTTGTTGCAAGTTACCCAATTTTCTAAGGAGGGTGAAAATCGCATGTTTTTAGAAAATTAAAAATAACTGAAGAAACCAATAATTTTTCTAACTACGCCAATTTTATGTCCCAGCACCCTTAAAACTTTTGATGCATAAAGGATACTATTAACTGTGAACATAAGTTTTTTAGAAGCTATTGTAGTTGAAAATTGTTGCATGTTGCCCCAGTTGACGGTATTTATCAAATTTTAAAGTCAGCGTGTTGTTGTACTTCGATGTGAGGCTGAGTTATGATCATGGATGGCACCATGAATTTTTTAAATCTTGACATCTACAGCAAGGTAGTGCGAACGGGGGGGGGGGGGGGGGGGGGAGGGAAGAGCGGGGGTGGGGTTTAGGGGTTTAACCCCCCCTTGGAGATGATTTCTAAGTAAAATTTTCAACGTAGTATCGGGAAATTACTTTATCTAAAAGGAGTTTAAAAATAAGTGTTAACAAGCAAGTCAGATATTTGGCTCGCCACCGACGGAATTTAGTCATCAATCACTCTAGGCTTGAAACATTTCATTTACGACACTATATGACGTTCACGAATTGACACTTGTTTTTAATTGTTAATTTCGATTTGTAATTAAATAATCAATTTTTTATTAATTAAAGACACGAATACCCCAGGAGTGGTAGAATGTCTAAAATAAACCATAATAATAAGTTTTTATTTATTTTCTAAACTTGATATACAAAAACCCTACCTCGTCTTTAGAAGTTGTTTTGATTAAGAAGTAGAACTAAACAAAAACAGAGTTTGAAACGAACTATTTTAACTTCAAAATTAATTCACCGAATACTAATTTTACACATGACAAGTTAGACACCATGCTACAAGCGTTAATTCTCATGGTGGTCCACAGAATAAGCCAAACAAATCTAAAATGGAATATTCTCTACTTTATTACTAAAAAAATTTATTTAACAAATCTCTTTGTCATTACAAATCTTCTGCTGATATGAAATATTCTTCAAGAAACTTAATTCAGCCTCAATTAAAATTTTGTCCTTTTTCTTCTCAATGCATATCATATATTAAAAGGTTTTGATAAATTACCCAAGGCCACAAAATTTACATTTTTCCGAGGTGCAATGAATTTAAATCGGAATTTCGACCAATTTAGGTCTGAATCTAAATATACAATTTTTCTATAAGCTTTTGTTATTGAAACAACTTTTGAAAAAAGTTTAAAATTATTTGAGAAACTTCTGCGTTTTTTTAACAAACTTTAAAACAAAAACATAATGAAAGATTTAAATTAATTATAAACTTACGTCAAGACTTCAAGTAATTTTGAGTTGACACCTCGAAAGAATTTCTAGAAGTTTTCTATTTGTATACTTTTCCTCATTTTATAAATTTTCAAAAAAGTTTTAACCAAATTGAATTTTAGATCATTTTAAAGCATACATAAATCGTTCGGTTGGTTTGCACTTTTTTGAAAAACTTCAAAACAAAAACATATTATCTTAAAACAATTTTTTTAATCAATTATATACTTTCCTCAAGACAAGTTATTTTGAGTTCTACGAAAAAAGTTCTAGAAGTTTTCTATTTAATAACTTTTTCTAATTTATCGATTTTTGTTTCAAAAATAAACTTAATTTAATTTTTGATATTTTTTACAAGATAAATTAAATCGTTTGGCAGATTTGGCAAATTTGTCAGATGAAATCAAGTTTTTATAAAATTTCTGCAGTAATGTTAAAAATACTTGTACCTAATCATATTTTTCCAAATTAAAAAAAAACTTTTGAATTTTATATTTCTTGATCACGCAACATCATCTTCAAAATATTTTTCCTCAATTGAATGAAGTATAATAAACAAAATCAGCATCATATTTTTTGTTTAATGTAGTCAATTATCAATGATTGATTTCACAAAAAAATCTAGTTCAAACGCTAGAATCTACCAAATCAATTATTTCTAAATTAAATTCTATAAAGATGTTTTTATAATGGTAAGAAGTGTTTATTGAAAAAAAAACCCTTCTTAAATGATAAAAAACTTGTCTTTTTAATCTTCATATTTTCATATTTTCCGAATTACAGCTTTTTTTTTTAATAAATTTACCGAATTTTAAAGTCAAAGTTTTTAATCTGTTTGGAATATTTTTGATAACTTTGTTTATGTTTTTCAATACTGAATTTTTCGTGCTCCAGAAACATAAACCTTTTTTTTTCTTTTAAAAATTCACATTTCAAATCGTGTTTAGTTTTTTTTCCAAATACGAATCACTACAGCGAAATTTTTCAATCAACCTTTCATTTGAAAATGAAGAAAAGAAACCTAAACTAAATTGAATAGTATTTAGAAACTAGCTGACCCGGTGTGCTTTGCCAAAATTCAATTAAATTTGTTAAAATAATTAAAACTCAGTTTTATTGCCTAGACAGCGTTTCAAACCAAATTTTAACATAATTTAGAAGCGAATGCCTTCAAAAAAGAAAGAGCAGCACCTAAAGTTTCCTACTACTGTTCAAAGATGTTTTAATAATATTTTCTTAAAATTGATCTCTAGATTTATTTTTCAAGATCTGAAAATTTTACTCTGTTTTTATAAGCTTTAAAAAGTTCATATGATGTCAAAATGTATGTTTTAATGATATATAGACTTCCAGTCCTTTCCCTCTTGCAATGCAAGAAGTGCTACTATTAAATCATTTTTTGTATCTAAATGACGCAACATTTCGCTTTATTTGTCTCATAAGTTTCAAAATTATACCAAATATAATATGAATAAAGATCTTCTTTCCAACTCTACCCAGAAATAAGAAAGAGTCTCAAATTTTTCGGATGCAAATAACCTCTCTTCCTTTTGCTCGATAAATTCTCGATTCATGTAAACAAACTTGTATGGAAGCCCTGATAAGCTTTCAAGCTATTCAACTCTATTCATATGGAATGCCGTTTGTTCCTCCCATTTTAACACTGCAATGCAGACAGGTTTGTAACACTCATAACAACATTTCTCGAACCCAAATACCTTCCCATGTTAAAATCATGTTAATAATGTTTTCGCCATGTTGCCATGTACTAAATTTGTAGACATGACACATTATACTTTTAATTGTTTAAGCAAAAAGTGTAAATAAAATTCATATGGATAAGCTGTAACCCAGTGAATCAAGGAAAAGAATGGTTTTTAAAAAGTGAAAAATATATATTTAAATTTTGTTATTCAACTGAATCACGGCAATTTTCTCTCTTTTGTGATGAGGGTCCTTTAAAAGATTTCAACTAACTGACCTTATCTTTTCATTAAGAATCGATTGAAAAGTAGATTTTCAAAAATTGAATGGATCGAAAAAAAATCTGTTCATGCTTCGATGGTGCTATGAATATTTTACAGAAATTCATGCAAAAATCACAAAGAACCTCAAAATGTAGATTTTTGCGCCGAGAAGGTTAACAGTTATCAAAGTTTCTTTTGCTTCTGTTTTTTAATTTCTATCATCATTTCAATTCAGATACCCCGCGTAAGTGCCAACGGATTTCACCATACTTGAACTTTTATAAATCCAAGAAAAAAATTCAAATCCTTAAAACAAATCAATTATCGATTGTTGCATAACTAAATCAGTTCTCACAAACTCTTGTTGAACGTAAAATATGCAAACATGACAAAAAGATATTTCTAAGCTAACATTTGTCCCGTTTATTGAGGCAAGTGAAAACACAATGCCTTTTTTAAACTTATTCATAGATGCGAAACATAGTGTAAGCTTTTAAATGA